>NC_139339.1:5259861-5487361 GCF_056507025.1 Lutjanus erythropterus | reverse complement strand
TGCTGCAAATCCTCAGTAATCAGCGACACAATGGAGTCTGAGAGGAGGCAATTGGTTTGGGAGATTATGCACGTTTTATCCAGACTCAGTAATGCACTCTGATTATCACCTGCGTCATTTCCAAACGTCCATACCCTCATAAATAAATTGTCGTGTCGTGTCTGAAATCTGTTCCAACTCTTTCTTATTTCACCAAATCGTCATTCTCTCTTTAATTTAACCGCTTCTTTTTCTCTCCATCCTTTTCCTGCATCTGTTTTCCCCAGATATAACAAAACTCTTCCTCTTGAGCCCCTTATCCAAACACTCACCCATCTCCTGCTCAAAACAGACTTTAATCCCACCAAGAAAAACATTTTCTCATCATTTCTCCCTCATCCCTTTTTCTTTTTTTTCCCCCTCCTTCTCTTCCCTCCTCGTCAATCTCCCGTTTGCTAAAAGTCTGCTCTGTCCTCCTCTCTCGGGCCGCAGCCGCCGTACTGTCTACGCTCTCTTTGATTGCATCGCCTTCTTTTTTATCCCTCCCCTCCCTCTTTTTCTCTCCGTCGTTGTTTTTATCCCCCCTCATCCTCTCGCTCCGCTGTCTGTCTGTCTCTGTCCTCTTGCTCTATCCACGCTGACACTGCTGTTTCTTTTTATCCGTTCACAATTCTCTGAACTAAACAGGACATCCTCTTTCATTCTCCAGACATCAGTCCCTTCTCTCACTGAGTCTTTCCTTCTGTCTGTGCTTCTTTTTCCTCCTTTTTTAATGAGTGCAATAAATATTAAATAGATATTAAATATTTGATCCACTTTCTGACATTTTTCTAAGATAACTAAGCCAAGCTAACTATACTGCAGGTAATAATGAATGATTGCGGCACCAACAACATCAGCTTTCCTCTGTCAAAGGCTTAAACTTGACTGGTTTAATATTGAAACGTGGCATATAGACAACTTGATTGATCCTCAGCGACAGTCAGTGTCTGTTTTGAGGTTCACATGGTTTCACGTGGAATCATGACAAAATACGTATCTGAAGTGAACTCTGGAAAATGGTCCACCAGTGCCTACACTGGTATTTTTGCTGACTGTGATGCCATTTCTAGGATTATCTTCAAATGCTTTATATCACTAAAAACTCTGTATGACCTAAGCTTCTAGGTTATGTAAGTCAGTAAGCCATAATAATGGATAAAGGTATTGAAAATGTATCAAAAATATAAAGAACAGATGACCCCTTCATCCCTCTCCTTGACCCCTTCATCCCTCAAACCCTTCATCCCTCAAACCCTTCATCCCTCTCCTTGACCCCTTCATCCCTCAAACCCTTCATCCTTCTCCATGACCCCTTCATCCCTCACCCAAACCCATTTTTATCCTTCACCTTGCTTATATGCAGATATGTGGTAGCATATAAACATATACATTATTTGTGTTTCTATCAGTACACACCAAGTGTCAAAAATCACATCTGTCATTCATTTTAAATGTCAGGTAAAAAAAAAAAGTGCATCAATACTTATATAATAGTATATATAGTTCCATGCATGTATGCAGCTGCAGCGGTATATAAATGCCTGGCTACATTAACACTGACTGACATTTCTTGGAATAACAGTGGACTCATTTCAGACTTTCAGCACATCAAAAGTTGTCTTTAAATTCTTTAAACTGTTTGCAGTAATTTTGCATAAAGTGTCTGTCACTATCTGACACAGCACACGATAATGCAGTCTTCATTTATCATCAAATGTTTCTGCTTCAAAACCAAAAGTGTTTTTGCAAAACTGAGAAAACTGTCCATCTAGGTTTTATACTGATGGAAACATATCTTTGTCTCTTCATAATGCTGCTCGCTCTGTTTCTTTTCATGCCTATAACTGACTGAAAATGCAACTTGATGCTCCGGTCTTTTGCTGAGAAACGGCATTTCGTTTGGTGAATACTAAAACGAAGTTGTTTGTTAAAACCGCAGAGCCAATTAACCAACTAAGAAGTGTCAAAATCAGTTTGTGCGCGGAGGCAAACACTTTAGACCCATGAGAGGGGAGGCAATCAATGTAGCGTGTCACTTCCTGTCTTCTTCCTCATCCCACAGGATAAATCTGTGTCAGCACCGACTCCATCACTCCTTTCGCACGCTTCAATTTGTTTATTTCTCTCCCTCTCTGTCTCAGATTCTGCTCACATCCCCACTCCTCCTCCTCCTCTTCCTCCTCCTCCGCCCTCCCTGTCTGTCTTTCTCCTGTCTCTGTATCTTTTTTTTGCCTGTCTGTCTCCGCCTGTGTCCTCCTTCTTGTAGTTCCTCCTCCGTCTCTCCCTCAGGACTGTTGTGTTTACCCTCCGTCTCTTCGTCTCGTTCTCCTCCAGCGGAGGATGGAGACGTGTCTCGCCGTCGCGGTTGCAGCTGGGTCGCTGTGGGAATAACAGCTGCCACTTCATTGTTTGGAAACTGACAGAGAAGAACTAGAAAAGAGGAAAAAAAATGCTAAACAGTAAAAACATACAAGTGTTTAAAAGTTTGGGTTCATTTTTCTTTAATTAGGTCACTGAATGTAATGAAGAGACACCTGGACTTCACTGCAGAGCTTGTCCCTTGTCTCTTTTCCCAACTTGGTCAAATCATGGAGCTACATCTCGAGCTGTTTACAGGCCAACAGAGCAGCACAGCAGTCCTGCTGGTCATGTCCCAGCTGTGTGTGTGTGTGTGTGTGTGTGTGTGTGTGTTAGCATGAGTGTTTAATCTGAAACAACCACTCCCCTCTGGCCAGTGCTATAAATACGATGGTGTTCTTTTTCATGATGCCAGGTTAGATAACAGCTGAAAAAAAAAAAAAAGGAGAGGTGAGTACAGAGATAATTAACTGTGAGGCAGTTTTGTCAGTTAAGGTAAAAAAAAGTAATGCAGAAAAACAAGGAAAGTTTGCAGGTCGACCTCATCCAACCCAGCATGCATTTCATGGAGGCTAACTCCTCAGATTTTCTTGATGTGCAGGTTTAATGTGAACCCAAATGAGCACTGAATTTTGCGATGTGATAAAAATTTTACATAAAGCAGTTTGGCACATGTTTGGAGTTATTTCTCTCCTAAATGACTTTGCAAATAGCAGCTCTGAACGACAACAGATAAACCCAGAGGAAAAGTTTGTTTCTCACAATCATGTTGTCATATAATAAAGGTCTCATCTGTTTCTTCTAAAGCCCCCTTAGGAGACAAAAGGAACAAAACAAAAGAAAAGACACTTTCTTCTTGTCAACTGTGTGGAGAAAAAGGACTTCAATTTAAAATCTCATTTAAGACTTCTGAGTTCTCTTTCAGATCTTACTGTTACCCCAAGAAGGGATTATTTAGAACACATATAAGATCAGTGCATTGAGACAAAAAACAAAAAAACAGAACATGTTAAGATCTTCAACAAGCCCCACCTCCAAACAGCAACTGTCCAATCATAGCTTAGCAACTAGAGCTCGCAAACTTTCCATTTCTCTACATGTTGAAGGTGTGCAGAACACAAGAGCACATGTGTGGTGAATGGATTAAACTCTGTCTTCATCTACTCTAATATAAGCTGCAAATGTTAGCATTTCTGCTAACTGACATTAGCTTTTTAGCTGCAGTGACTTCACCTCCAGACAAACTTGTCAGATCCCACTGCATCTGCATTTGTTCCGATTTGAGGAGGAGGATGTGGGCTGATGCAGAATCAAAGTGGGTCGATGACGATGCATCTCACTCTGACTCGCCATCTCAGGTCTAAACCACATTAGCTTAGCTCTTATCCTGGTTCTCCTGTCTCAAGGTCCGCTGCACTAATCGAGTTCCTGCGCTTCCTTTTCCCACGTTAATGAGTGCATTTCTGTCATCTATCATATAGATATACCTGCTGTATTTCACCATCCGACCAATGTTTGCTGAGATGTAAGCTAGCTTTAGCCTCAGTCTTTTAGCATTACTGTTACATGCGCAGCTGTCAGGTAACTTTACATTTACACTTTCACTGGGTTCTTGTTTTAAAACATATCAGATGGAAATGGAGAGTTAGCATTAGCTAAGATTAAACTAGTTGCCAACAGCTATCTTTGTCTGTTCGGGGAGGTGAGTTACGGTTTATTTTATCATTATTATTTAAAGATTGATTGTTTATTTATTAGAGCTTTTTTTGTTTTGTTTTGTTAGAAACCAAATTGATCAGAGCGATAAGACTGAACCAAAACAGTAAAGCTGTAGGCTGGAAAAAAAAAACCCAAAGCAATGAGCTAAAAGAGAAGCGCTGAGGGGAAGTGC
The DNA here is from genome assembly GCF_056507025.1 of Lutjanus erythropterus. Classification (NCBI taxonomy): domain Eukaryota; kingdom Metazoa; phylum Chordata; class Actinopteri; order Lutjaniformes; family Lutjanidae; genus Lutjanus; species Lutjanus erythropterus. The sequence continues at coordinate 5,483,091 of NC_139339.1, read as the reverse complement.
AGAGTTGGGAAATTCTTTATGGGTTCATCACTAATGACCCCTTTTATATTACACACAGTCATTTGACCCGTTGTTAATATTGATTAGCCTCGAGCAGCTTTAAAGAAGAAGAGAAAAGGGGGCATGAATGTACAGCAGCCAATCAGCACGATGCTTTATTAGATTAAAATAGCAGCTTCACAGACTTCTATGGGATGTATTTGCATCTTAAGCCACTGCATATTGTACTAAAAACAGTTCAGTGAAGCATCTCAGAGATTGACATTAGCCACTGTGGGGTCATGAACCTGTGATCTTTTGATTGGTCGGGTCAGGTCAGGTCAGAACCTCTCCCACCATCACTCCCACTGCTTTTTAATGGCCTCATTGTTTGCTCGATTTAAACAGGCCCAGATGATTCAAGCCCTCTGGGAGGCTGATTTTGACCTTTTCATCGCTTGTTTCACCAACAGAGAAAAGGCTCGGAAACTAGACTGGATCACTGACAAATGTTAGCAAGTCGGTTTTATTTATGTAACCCAAGATCACAAATCATAAATTTGCCTCAAGGAGCTTTACAATCTGCACAGCATATGATCAATTCAGAGAAGGAAAAAGATCCCCCAAACCCGATTAACTGAGAAAAATGTAAGAAATCTCAGGAGGAGCAACAGCGGACTGTCTGTTCTTTTGTAAATTACCTGTTTACTCTTTATGGTGGGGTCAGAGCAAGGTGAGAGAGACTGAGCACAACAAATGTCACTCTCAATTTGACTGGGAAATCAATATTTAGAGTTTTATTTTAAAGCTGGACTCCAGCAGGAGATGTATTTGTCCATATTAGAGAAAAGATGTGTCATAGAATTATGGAGAAGCTTGTCATTTACAGTAAACATTTACAGTTAGTCTGCAAAACACTGCTGGACTTTCACAGGAAAACAGCGTTGCAGAATCCCCCAAACAATGGAAGTGAATGGTGACCAGTCTTCAAACATAAAAAAACAACTGGAACAAAACTTAAAATGCCTCCATACTGCTCGTCTGGTGTAATCCAAGTCTCATTAAAGTCCCAACTTGATGTTTGCACACCGTCACACACACACCACACACACCCAGTTCAGACAGTGTGCAGCGTGAACGTGGCTCCAAGCTAAGGATTTACAGTGAAGATTCAGGCTAAAAACATGCTGTAAATAACATTTTGTTAGTCAACTTGTTACGTTGGGGCTTTAGGAGACTTGGATTACACCAGACGAGCAGTATGGAGGCATTTTATATTTTTATTCTGTTGGTTTTTACATCTGAAAACTGGTCACCATTTACTTCCATTGTTTGGAAGATTCTGCAACACTGTTTTCCTGTTAAACTCCAGCAGTTTTTTGTGGACTTAAAAAACTAAACCAGACCTCACACTATAGGTAATAGGTATATCCCTGCAAATCCACTAAACTAGGGTGAAAAAGTGCCAGTGTGAAACAGGGCTAAAAGAGCAGAGTAGTCACAGAACAAATGTTCAAATCAGTTGATGTACTGATATACTGACCTTCATTTGTGAAATTGGTGTAGTCCCCCTTTAATTAGGTCTGTGTATTTGTACTGAAACAAGATAGAGTTGATTCACTTTCAGGTCAGGCAACACCAAACGAAACATTAAAGATTCTGTCCAGGAGATGTTTGCTCTGCTTTGAACACACTGCAGATACTGAATTATGCAGAACAAATCTTTAATATTGTTATCAAGTAAACAAGAAACATACTTACTGAGAATAACAAGTGTTGTTCTTTGGTCTCTGCTCATTATTTTGTTTATTCACGTGTTCACACAGCCGCCAACGTCACCGCGTTTACACCCTACGGTTGGAAAGCGAAAGAGGATTCAGTCCTGTTCATAGTATTACATGTGTGTGTCGTCTTCTTGTCATAACTGTTGATGTGATGCTGACAAAAAAGATCTAAGAGAGCCAGACATCAGAACGTTCTGTCTTGCCAAAATATTTGCTTATTCCTCTGAGAATTTCGTCTGATCATTTCCTCAGATAATTTATGATTTCTAATTATGGACTGTGGCAGGAACACAAACAAAACACAAACTCTGACAGATGGAAAATACATGCATTCTTGTGCCGTATTTGAAGTGGTAATGACTCAGAGTATTACAGCAGATCAAATAAAGCTCGGTATCAAACGGTAAGTGATCATCTCGGTGCAGACGGGGCCCTTTATTGTGCTGTGTGACCCCTTTTATTCTGTCAAGTGGTAATTTTCACAACAGCCCGGTGTAATACAATAAAACTGACAGAACGCCACCATATTCTCCTGTCATGCTGGAGGATGAAGCCGAACATCAGTCATCATGTTACTATACTGACATTAGGATTTAACTCAAAGCATTACTGTGTCTAAGTACAGCCTCTCAGAGCTGCCAGCACGGCTGTTTGGAGTTTAATTTGTTTGTTTATTAGATTGTACAACTACTACCTTTTCTTAACTACTTTTTTAGCCAGCTAGCAAACAAAGTAGTTACCTCTTGGCTTGCTAACAAACAGTGTGATGTTTTGTTAACTTTTAGCTGACAAACAATGTAATGTTTTGTCAACTTTGTAGCTAGCTAACAAACAATGATTTTTTTAAAACTTTTTTGTAGCTAGCTAGCAAACAAAGTTGTTACCTTTTTAGCTAGCTAATAAACAATGTAATGTTTTCTTAACTTTTAGCTAACAAACAATGTAATGTTTTCTTAACTTTTAGCTAACAAACAATGTAATGTTTTCTTAACTTTTAGCTAACAAACAATGTAATGTTTTCTTAACTTTTAGCTAGCAAATACTGTATTATTTTGTTAAGTTTTTTTTAGCCAGCTAGCAAGCAAAGTTGTTACCTCATAGCTAGCTAACAAACAGTGCAATGTTTCATTAACTTTTATGGTGGATAGCAGTCAGTATAATGTTTTGAGAAGGAATAGTACTAAACCAACAAAGATTCAGTTTTAAACCAGATTAAATCATGATTTATTTTTTAGAAAATGTTGCACCATATCATTCTCTGTCTTTCCAGTATTAGTAATGCTATTTTCCTGAGCCCTCTTTTCCCACTTGACCTGACAAAGGTTTCTGCATGATGATGTTGCTGTATAAACCCACAAGGTTGAAGGAGCAACATGTAAAATATGCCCCTGTACCCTCTGCTGTAACTATCTTTGGCTACAGCTTTCGAGAACAGCTTAGTTTATAGAGCCAAGATGACACTGAGTTACAGACTTAGAGAAAAAGTCAGAAAAAGGATCAGTGAGTCAGGCACCGAGATCCCCTCCTCTCTCTGCTACTAAGGGATGGAGGGGATCTCGGTGCATCCTCAAGGTATTTCGGGTGCATTCACACTTGTACTCAGAGCTGTCCACTTGTGATCTGATTCCCCAAGACACATGTTAATACAAGGTGTAAACAGAGCCTTTGAAACCCGCAACAAAAACTGTGCTCAAACATTTTTGGAAACGCTAACAAAAACAATACAAAGCAGGACTGTGGCTAATACAAACCAGTCAATCAGTTCAATCCAAACATGATTATGTGCTGCAGTCCATTTGCTAAATGTGAAGCATTAAGTTAATTCAGCACCTTCATTTTGAAAATCCTCAGCCTTAATTGAGTTAAGACTTCTTCTCTCCGTCAGTAGAAAAGATGCAGACACTCTTCTGATCATTTGCCAGTCAAGTTTTATTTCATCTTTGAGAAAAACAAAAAAAAACAAAAAACAAAAAACAAAAACAAAAACAAAAAGAGAGAAAAGAAAAGTTTGGTCGTTGTAAACATCTATATCGTTTTTCATGTCATGTCATTTTCAGCATTTAAAAATACTTTACTCTTTACTACGACATTTTTCCAACATCAACACTGTATTCAGAATGAGTTTAATTCATGCATCGACACACTCATGGACGGAATGATATGAAGAAATGCACGCGTCCACACACACTCTCTCTCTCTCTCTCTCTCTCTCTCTCTCTCTCACACACACACACACACACACACAATAAAAAGGATAAGAGCACACTCATTGTAGTTTCTTACTATGCTAATATGCTGCTCTACTCTCTGAGGGCTTTTTTTTCTTTTACAAAACAAATCACCAAAACAACACAAAACAATGGAAACAAAAAATACAATAATATAACAATAATAATAATAAAATTCATGGAAAAAAAATGAAAAACACCAGATATTTATATCAAAAGCACTTTGTGACCTCATAAATAGGGCTCAATGATATATGAATAAAATAAAGAGTATAAAGTGATAAAATATATTATAAGTATTTATAAGGTAGAGAGCAATAGAGTGGCTAATAATAGAGAGAGGGGGAGGGAGAAAATAAAGAAACACTGACAGGTTTATAACTCTTTCTAACACTCACGCACACACACTCGGGATGTTTCCAAATCTAAAATGGGGGAAAGTACAAATAAAGTTATTCGTTTACAAACATGTTCAGTATTATTTTTGCATTCAGAAACCAATTCCTTTATTTTTACACTATATCACAACTTTTCTCAAAGTGTATAACAGCATCACCTTATCACTGTGTGGAGATGAGTCATCAGGGCTGCAGCTAATGTTGAGCACACTGAGGTCACGTCCTTCATATTTGGGGTTTTAGAAAATTTTTTTTAACATCGTTGCATTCATGACATTTCACTCTTGTATGAAAAATGAAAACCAGAGGGACACACTGCAAAAAACATGGACGTTGAACATGTTAATATGAAAACAGCTACTTGCATTAATGATGCCGCCAACCTCCAGGTTTACCACAATATAAATACTTTTACAAATAATCTTTATATCTTAAACTCAGATACCTAGCAACCATGTACTACACTTACAGAGAGAGAAAAAATAATATATTTCAGTTTTCATTCCACCATCGTTTCTAATGAAATTAAAGTGTAACATTACAGGGAATTAATGTTGTTTTTGTTACAGATCTTCAACTGACCCTTCCTAAGTCCCGCCCCTTTTTAGTCCGTGCTCCAATCACAGATGAGCAAGCTTGATCTACTTTCTCCTTTCCCGTTTTTTCCTGTACTTAGATATGCAATGAGCTCGGCTCGTCTATGTTGAAAAGAAAACTAAATTTTGAATTTGGTTAAAAGACGTTGCTGCTGTTGCGTTGTTGATGATAGCTAAGTAGGGAGCTAACCACTGATGTAGATAAGGTAACCAGTTAGCTAGTGTTTTGCTAACATTAGCTACCAGATGTAACTAGCTAGCTAACGGGTACAGGCGCCACCTACAAGACAAACCCCTGAAACAGTCACAGTTAGTACTTATCCAACAAAACTACATGATTAAGTTTAGGCACAAAACAAACAAACAAATAAACAAACAAAAAATACCTTGGATAGGATTTGGAACAAAAATACTTTACATGGGTGTGTCATGTAATAAAGTGGGTGTGTCTTGTACACTGTGTGGACACAGATAGACCCTTTCTGTTTACTGAAGATTAGCTAGCTAGTTACTAGCATTTTGCTACATAGAAAAATGCTATCTAACTAGCTAGCTAATGACTGATGTAGATTAGCTGGGTAGATAGCAAACGTTTCGCTAACATAAGCTAATTTAAGATGTGACTATATGGCTTTTACAGAGCAGCATCTTTTAAATTTTTGTTTTCTTTTCAATCTAGACGAGCAAATAGCAAGAAAGAAAAGTAAGCTGCGACTAAGCTTGCTTAACTTTGGAGACTTAGCAAAGGTTAATTAACAGACTGTAGAGATGCAAAAATGCTAAATAATATTTTACTGTGATATGTTTTCAGACACTGAGTTGAGGGAGTCAAAGCCCAGGTCTCATTGTTCATTAGGATTATTAATATTTTATTTATTTATGTTTTAAACAGTTGCAATATTTAAGTGAGACAAAAAACAACAATGTTACTATGAAATCATTTTTTTTGCTTGAAAATGTATTTTTCTTGTATTTTTGTCTGAAATGTTGTGTTTTCGATGAACATTCAAGTTTTGATAAAATAAATTCAATAACATAGAATATGTTTTTTAAAATATATATCAAAACTGAAGCTCTGTTTATTCTTAGATATATTCACTGTTTATATATTCATATAACAAAATATTCTTGTGTGAGTCTTAAAGAGAAGTGAATTTGATCAAAAATGCTGACGGCAGCTGGTAACAATAAAACTCTGGCAGGGAAAGGGTGAAGACTACATGTCTGCATGTGAGTGTAGGATCTTAAAGGGATAGTTCACCCAAAAATGAAAATTCAGTCATCATCTACTCATCCTCACGCTGACTGAACTTCTGGTTTAGTTTTTTTTGTCCACAAAACACTGCTGGAGTTTCACAGGAAAACAATGCAGAATCTCACAAACAATGGAAGTGAATGGTGACCATTTAGTCCATAGTTAAGAGCCACGTTCACATGCACACACACACTGTCTGAACTGTGTGTGTGTGTGTGTGTTGTGACAGTGTGCAAACAGCATGTCTGAGCTTTAAGGGACTTGGAATTACGCCTGATGACCAGTATGGAGGCGTTTTTCCTGTTGTTAAAAAACTGGTCACCATTCACTTCCATTGATTAGGAGATTCTGCAGCACTGGTTTCCTGTGAAACCTCGACCCTCAATCGGCATGAAGGTGAGCAGATAATGACTGAATTTTCATTTTTGGGTGAACTAAACCTTTTAATGTATGACAGCTACACACACACACAGACACGCACTTCTTCAAGCGAGGTCCCTCCATCTATTCCCAGTCTTGATCGACAGCCAGATCTATTATATATCTAATCTTTTTCCACAGGTAAGGTACACACACACACACACCTGGCAAAGGAGAGCAACAGGTATAATCTACCTGCCTCTCTCTCTGTCACACACACACACACACAAGAGGGAGGGAATCCAATTTCCAGGCTTTTTTTTTTTCACTGTGGGTCAGGTTGGCATTCTAATTCATTAATCTAGCGTACGGGCCGCAGCCAGGGACACACAGGGCGAGCCCTTGTAAGGAGATTACAACACCAACCGACACACACACACACACACAGTCGCACAAAGGCACAAATAAGCATGCAGATCTACACGCACATGGATGGATACACATGCAAACAAAGGGGTGAGGCACAGGGGAACGTAGAGCGTTGAAAAAATGTTGCAAAAAAAAATAAACATTATGACGAGTAATATATGTTGAAATTCACCCGCAGAGAGAAACATGAATGAGAAACTATCCACGAAAAGAAGGGCAAGCAGACATCAAAAGAGAATGACACACACACACACACACACACCAGCAGTCAAGAAGACAACGGCTTGCAGATAGATGGTCGCTAAGCAACAGGCAAGAGTCTAAAAATATGGGTGCATTTCTTCACTCACTTAGAAAGCATGCACACACACACACACACAGACACACTCAGCCGTCCTCCAGCAAGGCTTATCAACCTTTAAAAAGCCTACATTTCTAAATCAGGCCCCAGTATTCTCGTGTTCCTGTGGCGTCAGCAGCACTATTATCCGGCCCACTCATTCTTAAACTGGCAACTGTTACAGGAGCTTTTTAAGTCATTGAGAAACACTTTGGTTTGGCCCGGCGAGCGTTCTCCTGACGTCTCACGGGGAGCCGCGCCAACGCGTCAGCCGTATGAAAACTGGCAGCTGGCGGACGACCTCCTTCACGGTGGCTTTTACTCCCACGTTTTCAGGATGTACAGTACCGGATGGCGGAGGGGAGCTGAGACGGCTACAGATTCTAACATCATGTCAACAAGTATCTCAGGCTGCAGTTACGACTGAAGACACTGAGGTCACATCCTGTGATTCACGTCAGGGAATTTTAGAGATTTCTGAGGGACGGTTAGGTTGATCAGTCCACTAATTTGTTTGGTCCAAACTGTAATCTTTCTACTTCCTGGATAGATTACCATGAAAATTTGAACAAGCATTCATGTTACCAAGGGGATGAATCCTATTTAAAAGGATAGATCATATTTATATATATATACATATGATATATAGGTCATATATAGTTTAGTGATTGTTACACAGCAGTGGTAAGTGGACGTCTCTTTCACAAAATAGGAAAATACAGAGTTATAACTGATCAGTCTAATGAGTGTAGAGGTCTGTAGGGTTATACTGTAGCAGCCTGGTCTCCATACAATGAGCAGCTATCAACATATCAGATTCACCCCAGCCATTTTGTTTTGGGACTGGAACTGCTAGCGCCACCATGATGCTCACATTTTTGATTTTCAGTGAAATATCCAGACAACTATAGAATGAATTACTGTGACGTTTGGTGCAGATTATTCATGATGAACCAACCTTCAAAACTACTCACATTATAATTGCAAACTCAGTTTTAGCTGCACTTCGTCAGCAAACATCGAACTGCTGAACTGAACGTGCGAAATATGCTAATTAGCTACTTTTATTGGTCCTGCCTTTGTCTTGGTTGTTGGTGCTAGCAAACATGCTAAAGTGAAATGGCTAGTTAGCTTCAGCAAAATACAGTGAACATGGTTATATTATACCTGCTAAATATCAGCATTTTATCATAGTCAGTTACTAGCATGTCAGCATGCTAATGGTAGTGTTTGGTAGCGAGATTTAACATATTCAGATTTTACCATCTAAAAAACAAACTAATGATTAAATAAATAAAACATGAAAGATCCAGTTAATTTTTAAACATCTTTTTCCGGGGTTGACAAACATTTCTGTGGAGGATATTGGGGGGAACTTTCTGCAATCCTGACTACGGCCCTGCAGGCACCTACCAAAGAGTCAGAAGACACTAAATCTCTGCTGCTCTTCTGTGAAGTGGAAACTCTGAGTGTGCCATTGTGTCTAATTTCTAGAAAACTGTGTTAAGTATTTGCAGCCAAGAAAAATACCCCTTTGAAAAAGAGCAAGAGCATCATGGCACGTGGCCAAACTCCTTCTATCAATGAATCTTGACAGAGGCTGCTGGAATCAGCTGATCACGTTTGTTCACAGATTTGTACTATTAAAGTTTGAAATATCCAACTTCCTGCTTTCTTTCTACTTTAAAATGCCACATTTGAGGAACAGAGGGTAACACTTACAGGCATTTTCATCCTCATTAGATCAATGCCCCTCTGCTCCAAATCGCCACTTATCTTCCATTTGCACAACCGCTGTTCTTAGCGAGGCTGCGTCAGACAAAGCTTGTGTGTGTGTGTGTGTGTGTGTGTTCAGCCTGGTCACGACCGAGCTGAATTCGTAGAGCCTGCATTTACATCGGGCTGAAAGCAGCGGATAATTTGTCCATATTAAACAAGGCGGACAGTGGGCAGGTAAATTGTTGTTTTCAGTCCCATTTTTCTCTTAGCGAGCGGGGATATAACAAAAAGCTAAATTAATGTTGTCTCTGAGGATTTTCTTTGAAGTTTACAAACAGCATTGCGGGAAGCTGAGGGGAAAATGGTTGCAGAGTTTCTCTTTCTATGCTAAGAAAGTACATTTAACAATAATATGCACCGACACGCCATATGCTGTCCCTCCTGTCCAGCTTCAGTCCAGCTTCAGTCCAGCCCCACCCCTCGGGCAGGGCAGGGGCATTAACACGGACATAATGTAAATCTGGATTTGACACTTTCTCACACAGACAAAAAAACCCAAAAACAAAACAAAAACTTCATATGATATGTGGAGTAATATTCTCAGTATATCTGATATCTTACTTTCACTTTCACTTTCACACCATGCCTGAATCAACAAACTTTTCACAAAAAAAACAAAATAAATAGCACAGCTTTTGATACAGACTCCCATAAATAATACCAACATTTATCGGTAGTGTAGTGATAACACTGTTATGAATTTAAACACGCCAGTTTTTTTCTTTCTTTTTTTTGTTTTAACTAAAACCGGCAGCTTGTGGGACTTGTACAATGCCTGCAAGGTAAAACTGCACACTGAAAACGAACCGTGATCCGTGACACTGTTCTTCTATTAAATCTTTGGATAACAGAGACTTGTGATTTTTGTTTTTTTGTTTTTTTGTTATGTCCGAGTACAAAGAAGAAACGTCCCAACTGCTGCAGAAGAGTCACGTGATATTTCAGAGCTGCCGTACGTCTCCCTCAGAGGATTCAAGATGAGTCATCTCCGCTTTTTTTGCTCTCACCATCAGTCAAACAGCCTTTTTTTTTTGTTCCCCCTCTCTCTTGTGATGGATTTCCTAAAAATGTCTTCTTGAACGTGGATCTTCCTGGGGGTTTTCCTTACACATAAATTAAATATCAGCGTTTTCTCACACACATCAATAAAAGTTTCTTATATTATCATGTACAATTAGAAACACTGGGTATGGTCATATAGTTTTGATTTGTCATCAACAACACTGACGAGATCCTTCGCTCTGATTGGTCCTCCCCGTCGATGTCTCTTGGTGTTACATTATTTCCTGCTGGGCTCTGGCTCTGCTCGTTTCCCCCGTCGTTTAATGCAACTTTAGAGTGTAAACAGTGTACCTCACAATGTGTAGTGCACAATGCTTCTTCATCGCAAAAAAAAGACAACAATCACCAGGTGGACTTCTTGCTCGTTGGTCCTCCATGCTTCTGGTTCTAATCCTCGCTCCGCTTATCAAACATTTCTTTTGTTTCTCCGTCCCCGCTTTTGAGATTCCTTTCAAACAACCTGCTTTAAACTTCCTTATCTCTCCGCACTATATTTATATGTCTGTTATTTATTTTTTTTTTTACAATTGCACGGTAACAACATCAACACGTGACGCCATTGAAAAGTTTAGAAAAAAAAAACAGGGGAGGGTTAAGATTCCTTCACGTGAATAAACGAGGCTGTCGATTGGCGTAAAAAGGTTGAGGGACTTGGGATTGGCTCAATTAAAAAGAGGGGTCGGTCGGTTGGTCGGTTACTACAGCGTTTCATCATCACAACTTTGAGACAGTTTCCTACAGGGGGGACATAAGAGTAAGGCAAGAGAGGGAGGGACGGAGGAGTGTGTACAGTATCTGTGTGTGTGTGTGTGTGTGTGTGTGTGTGTGTGTGTGTGTGTGTGTGTGTGTGTGTTGTGGGGTGGAAGGACTATTTCGCACAGTGTATTCAAGAAAAGAAGAAAAAAAAGAGGTTGTCAGTTTTTTATCTTGCCTGTTCGCCCGCAAGTTAGTGAGTGGTCCTCCGCTGCAGATTCACCTGAGGGCCCCAAAGTGTGTGTGTGTGTGTGTGTGTGTGTGTGTACTCAAGAGTTGGCAGAAGAGGGGTTGAAAGTAATAATAAGTCACTGATAGTGTTAAATAGAGTTCAGCGGGTGTAATGGGAGGATCCACTGTTCCCATGACGACGAGATACAGTAAAGATGGAGGGAGCGAGAGAGAGAGAAGGGGGGGGGACTGAGGAGGGGGTGTAGAATATTTCTGCCCATGTACTCTTCTTCTTTCATTTTTTTTCCTGTCCTGTCTTTTCTCTAATCTCGCCGTCGACTCTATGCAGACAATTCTCTGGTATTTCTCTCAAACTTTCCACTTTTAAAATTTCCCTCATCTTCGCCATTTTCCCTTCAAAAGACAAGATAAGGGCTTGTCTTCTCACCTGTAGGTTTGGCAGTATACTGGAACGACATCAGCTTTTTATTACTATTAAAAAATGTCGCCCACTGGTAATGATAGGAGACTGAGGCAACTGAGTCTTTGAAACCTGCACTATGACTTTTTCATCAGTGTTTCACTTGAAATAATTCTTAATTTTAGGGCTGCAACTACTTTATTGTCATTATCATTACCATAATAATCTGCTGATTATTTTCATGATAAATTGATTAATCATTTAGTCTATAAAATGCCAAAAATGGTGAAATTTCCCAGATGGCAAAATTATGTTTCTTTTGTCAAACCAATAGTCTAAAACCCAAAGACTCTTCATTTACTATCTTAAATGACAAAGAAAAGCAGCAAATGCTTGACAATTTTACTTGAAAAGTTACTTTAACGATTAATAGATTATCAAAATAGTTGGCAATAGTTGATTCAATTGACTAATTGACTAATCATAGCAGCTGTACGTAATTTAGAGCCTTTAAATATCCTAGAAGCTCTTCATCACTGGGAAGATGGTGGGTCTCCTTTCCTAAAAAGTGCTAAAAAATTCATAATAGTATAAAGAAATAAATGAAAAGAGACAGAGAAATCTGTCAGAGACACTGGAAGTTGGTTTGGGAAAAGGGAGGGAATTTTCATGAAAAATGGGCCCATGTTGATCCATCTCTCCTCGTCCCGTCCCTCTCTGTCTTCATGTTGGCAGTGGGTCTCTCCCTCCCCTCTCCTCACCGTTTTAAAACGTGGGTAAATGGCAGTAGGCCTCCAGTGAAGCCAGCAGGATGTAAATCAGCCACAGCGACACGAACAGCAGCGACGTTAGCATCTTGCAAGTCCGCGGCCCGCCCAGCTCGCCGCCGGCCACCGTCGCCCGCCGCCGGTACAGCAGCGTGATCACGCACACCACGGCCAGGATGGTGAAGAGGGTGACGGAGAAGGCCAGGTTCCCCGGGTCCACCCTGAACACCTTGCCCCTGGAGCGCCAGGCGACGGCGGCGATGGTCCACGCCACACCGATGCCGAGGAAGACGTTGACGGCGTTGGAGCCCGTGACGTTGCCGATGGAGGCGTCGGCGTACTGGTCCTGGATAGCGGCGACCTTGCTAGCGAATGTGTCTGGATGAGAAAGACAGAAAATTGACTGTGCTGTTTGTTTGATTCTTATTCTTACTTTTGTTATTGATTTTATCTTCAAGCCAAAAACATAAAAACTCAGCAGGAAATGTAAGAAAACTGGGGTCAAAACAAAACAATTAAATAATGTAAAGCAACAATATGAAAATGACTTTTGATGTTCTGTTGTAAATGTCTCTCTCAAGAAATGGCCTCAAGGTAACATCGAGTATGAAACCACCCACGTACACTGTAGTGCCTTTAGAGATATATATAGACTGTGTACATGTACTGAAAGCAAAGAGAAACACAAAAGAAAAGCAAGGAGGCGTATAAAGATCACGGTATCATAAACAGACACTGAACCAGTTAGTGTAAAAACTGTCTTTTGTATTTATAGAAATATTTACACATATAATGGAGGACAGAGAGAGACAGGCAGGGATAAACAAGACACCGAGATAATTAATAGAAAATATCAGGCAGAGCAAAGAGAATAAGGTGGCATTCATGAGATGCAACTTAATTGTGAAACACCACAAGAGAGGATTAATTGTTAGTCAATATGAAGTTGTACAAATAAATGATTTAATACTCAGTCAAACTGTATAGGTGCTCTATCTTCTAATTAAGGACTAAACCCCTGTCAGTTCAGCACCATGGACAGGGCTGACAGTCACTGAACCAGATATTCACAACTACTGGGTCGTAGCTCACTGGTGTGTGTATATATGTGTATATACACACATGTGCTCAAGAATTCACATTAATAAAAATCATCAGGTAGAGACACACACGCAATGGGCATTTGTTTTTGGGATGAAAGCCTGTTGCACAAAAGGACTTTTGGCCCACTGGGACATTTTTTTTAGATTATTGTTGTTTCTGAATAATGGGATGGCACAACACCTTTATTCTCACAATGTGGGACCTGCCTCCTAAAGCTTTCAAAATAAACTTAAAAAGCAAACACAGAAAAAGGCCCACTGAATTAGCTGTCGTTGCTAACTTCATAGTTACACACAAAACAGTAAGTGTTAATGTTTGGTATTAGCACAGGTAGTTTGCTAGATTGTTAACCAAACCAATATTAGGTGGCTTGGCTGTTTGCCATAATATACACATTTTGCTGGAGTCACATTAGTTAGAATTTTCTTTTCACTTTTGTGTTAGGCCTTAAATATATAAACTTGACCTGGATTACTGTCAGGAAGACTCATAGCTCCATGATGTAATCCGCAGTTGTATACTGGCAGCAGCCTAAGACTGAACAGATGTAATAAAAGCTGTAAAATGCTGTAGGTGTTCATGAGTGGAGCTTTGTGGTGCTGAACATTTGAGGAGAAATTGGGTGAAAAACGCAGAGACTCTACAACCGGCTTGGCAGGAAAACACCAGGGAAACAGCTGCCAGTTATTCTACGCCCGTCTCAGCTTATGTCTATTTTTAGACGGCCTGGTGAGACGAGTCTCAATTCTCATTTGAATGTCGGCGAGTTTTGTTGAAATTCATATCCTCGCATGAAAAAAATCCTCCAAACTTTCTTATGAGGGGGGAAAGGAGGAGTGTTAATCCTGTTACAGACCACACCAAAAGAAACGATAACTTTGTGTGTGTTGACGCACGGGCACACGAGATTGTGGGTTTGAATATGTCTGAGTCATGAAACTGCAAATTATTGCCTCCACACACGTGCACACACTGTTCTAACTAATGCCGGCAACACAGAGGAAGATCACGCCTAAATTTAGAGACTCACTGCATCGCACACGTACACAGACATATATTATTTTCTCTCTGTTGTTTGTGTTCCTCCTCTTTTACAGAAGCTAGCCCCCTCATCGCACCAGCGAACCCCAAAAATGTCAAACTGACTCTTCCTAAGTCCCGCCTCTATTTTGCTCTGCGCTCCAATAACAGTTGAGCAAGCTTGGTACCTGGAAACTCAGTCAAGCTTTTCCTCTGACCTGCACTTAGATATGCTATGTGCAGGTGCTCATCTATGATGACAAGAAGATGAAATTCTGAAGATCTTTTAACCATCTCTGAAATTGGAGAGGTTCCAAAAAGGGTGGGACTTACAAAGGGTCACTGGATAACGTGATCGCAGACATTAGCTGCTCTTAGCATCTGCTAAAGTAAATAGCTACACGTGACTAGTTACTCCCAATACTGCTAGTAGGCCTTGTTTTAGTCTAGCAGGTGTCCTCTAAATGACTCGATGTCCCTGCCGGCCGGTTAAGAAGAGTGAGTCGACATAAAATTGTCTGTGCATGCAGTTTTCACTGTGTGCAAAAACTATTAGGCTGATGGAATCAGTATTATGCAAGATTAACTGCGTACAACGGCGCAGTCAGTCATGCACACACTGATACATGCAACGGCCTGGTGGAGATAATAATGCGTGACACAAAATGGCAATGCATTTGGATTATTGGGCTGTTATGCATAATGCACATAACACATGCTCAGTCATTTTCATACGAACTATTTCTTCAGTAGAAATCAGTTCTGAACAAAACTGTCCATGTGCTGTCATTGTACTTGGGTGGTGGTATAATTTTTTATTTGGGTTGACTGACCCTTTAACAGTCGTGTTCTGTCTTGAACATGACAATCAAAAAACCAAGACTCTCAGATACAGACTCAAAGTACTGCTGCACCAGTGTGTGAGATCAACGCTACGATCTCAGTGGGACATTTTCACCACCAACGCACATTTCAAACACTACTTATACCATTTTAACGGCTCACATGGTTACAAATGAGCTCCATAAACCTATTAAACAGCCAGAAACATTTAGTAGTTCAAACTTCAGCGTTCCAAACCAAGCCTCCGATCAGCATTTGCCTGCTAATTGCCTGAATCTACAAATCTGGTGTAAATTGGCTGGATAATCCTCCAGTGTGTCTCCAGTGTAATACAGCAGAACTGCTTAAATATGGGGGAGGGAAGGGTGCGAGCCAGACAGTGGGAAAAAAGAGAAGAGATGAGATGAATGTTTCTAACAAGCTTTAAAGGGACAATTCGGATTATCTGATGTAGGGTTATGAGGTACTTATTGATAGTCAGTGTGTTACCTACAGTAGATGGCAGTCAAGTTTGGACAAACGTATTTTAGCCACTTAAAAAAGGTCCACCTAAAAAGAAAAAATCAATATTAGTTTAAGTGTACGCTATATTTAGAATATCTTCTCTGCTTTTCCTTGTCATTAGGCAGCCCTTTCTGATGGAAAACTCCCGATATATAAGCCAAATATCGCTCTCTCCAAACCGACCAAACTCCATAGGCGAAATCAGTAATTTTACCTCACAGAACACAGGAGTTGCTGGTCTACCGCTGCCTTGATCTGTTGGTTTATTTGTGTTATTGTGTGACTTCGGTGTTTTAAAAGGATAGTTTGGAGTCACCAAAGTCACACAACAACACAAACAAACTAACAGATTGAAGCAGTGATACAGAGGCAACACCTGTGTTCTGCAAGGTAAAATTCATGATTTTGCACATGGAGTTTGGTTGGTTTGGAGTGATCATTAGTTAGCTTATATAATGGTGATTTCCCATTAGAAAAGGCTGTCTGATGGCAAAGTAAAGCAGTGAAATTATTCTAAATATAGTGTGCACTCAAACAGAAGTAGATTTTTTTAGGTGAACCTTTTTTAAGTGGTTAAAATACAAATGTTTTTTGTTGCTTACCCCGTCAAAGGCTGTATGTTGCTTAGCTTCTGTGCTGGTATTCCTCTCTGCTTCACCAAACTGTCTATCTATTGATAAGTACCTCATACAAGCCCTTCATCCCTTTAAGGAGATCACAATCACCCACACTTGGGAGCACACACTCCCAGTGGAAGATATAATGACCTGTGGGACTTGCCGCACGCAAACTTGCATCACCTCGGCAGAGCAAACAGATATTTACCCACACACACACCTGAGTACCACAGCACACACAGGTCAGAATGATGGATGGTACAATAGTGAAAACATAACAGCCAATAAGAGGAAGGGAGAGAAGGTAACACCAAGTCAGGATAATAAATTGACCGGGATGGGGCACGGGAGCAAGCGCAACAGATAAGTGAGGAGGGAAATGAGAATGTGAGGGAGGAAGATGCAGACAGACGGAAAAAAGGAGGGAAAAAGTTGAGGCATAAAAGAGATTCACAGCAGGAAAACCAGGGAAAGAAAAGCCCACAAATGAACATCAACATCTTGTGACAGGGAACACACACTGATAATGGATATCAAATCCGAGTTTACGGCCTCCAAATCCAACCCACAACACAATGAAGGAATTGATTCAAACACTGCGTTCCAGAGACCTCGCCGCGAGCCATCAAAGTTACCGCCTGGGAGAGTAGCAAAGGAGCCGTTTCTATAAATCATACGGAGGGGCAACAATAAAAAGGCTGGCGAGAGGAATGAAGAAGAAAATTGAATTAAAGCCGCGGGACAATGCGTCCCCCTCCAGGCGGAGACAAGCTCAGGCTGAAGGCCCGTGATGGATCCGGCGTTTTACAATTCAATTTTGACTCCCAGCCTGCTTACCGAGGACGGCCGCTATTGAAATTAGATGGAGTTTGTTTGTGTTTGATTGTTTGTCTGTCATAACTGAAATGTGGGTAAAAATGTGAATTTAATTTCATGTTTCATACAGTTTTTTTTTTGGGAGGAGTTTTTTCTGGTTGACAAAGAATCGTCCTACGTAAAGTCATCTTTGCAGTCTGCCCCTGAACTCACACTTCCTCTTATTGATTATCATGATGTTGTTGATAAAAGGCACTAAAATCAAATCTTCATGATAGAATCATGATAGAAATATAAAATTATTTTCTTCCATTTCTCTATAGACACATCAAGCCACTCTCACTCACCTGGCACCGATGTCCCCAGCGCCACAAACACCACAGCCGTCACCGAGTCCTTCAGGCCTATCGTGCAGCCGAAGTGTGACGCCAGATCGCCCGTGACCGCCGTCAGGACGCCGATAAGCGATATGGAGACGATGAAGCAGGCCCAGCCGTTCCAGTACTCCGTGGGCGGGACGAAGGCGAACAGAACCTTCCAGAAGACGGTGAGGAAGTGCATGATGTAGTCGAAGCAGGACGGCAGCCGCTCCTCGCCACTCTCCTCCTCGTCGTCGTCTCCTTCGGGCGAAGACGGTGATTCAGAAGTAGAGAGAAGAGACAGATAGAGAGGACGAAATGATTGAAAGGAAAAAGAGGATGATGAGAGATTACTCTTGTTCTTTATTCGGCTTTAAATGAGGCTCAAAGTTTCTTCTGACTGTCCTTGAATGTTATAACATTAGTCCGACATCGCCCCAGCCTGTGGTAGTAGCCGCTTTACATGCTAACACCAAGTTCAACAAGTTAACCTTTGTGGTTTTACGGGGAGTTATATGTTGTAGCTATTTTTTTGGTGAACAGCGGTGGGGCTCATAGCCAACAATACAGCAAAAAAACGCCTTGTAAAAGCAAGTATGGATTAAAAAAAACAAGATATAACATGTTAGTGAATTAGTAGAATATCTTTTAAGCCAGGTGAGCTGTTTCCTCCTGTTTCCAGTCATTATGCTAAGCTATGCTAAAAGGTTGCTGGCTGTAACTTCATACTTTGCAAATGGACAAGAGAGTGATATTGATCTTTTCAAGTCTCAGCAAGAAAATGAATTAGCAGATTTCCAAAAATGTCAGCCAACTGCCTTTCATTTCAAAGCCAGACTAACAGAGGGAAAAATAGCCCCCAGTGTGTATCAGTAATAAGACCTGCACAGACTATAAATAGATTAAAATCAATGCGCAGAAAGGTTCAAAATAAAATGCTGATGTAAACTTTTATGAAATGTATTTCTTCAACATCCATCATCCTTCCAAATGAAGTCAAGAAAAATGTCAACCAAAAACAAGTGTTCATAAATCAAAATGATGCTTCATGTCCTGTGTGTGTGTGTGTGTGTGTGTGTGTGTGTGTGTGTGTGTGTGTTACCTGCACTGACAGTAACGGCACTGACAAACTGCTCCCTCCAGCTGCTGCTTCCCACCACCAAGGCCAGGTTTGTCTTCTTGATCAACTTATCTACCGTACTCTGCACACACACACACACACACACACACACACACACACACACACACACACACACACACACACAAAAGCAAACATGCAAGTGCATACAGTCCAGGCAGAACAGGAAAGACACAATCCTCAAGTTGTTAATTCACTCACAGCCACACAGAAAAAAGAAAATGCTTCTTTCAAACCTTTAAATTAGCTCCCACATTGAACAGACACATTTCAAACAATCGGGATTTCACAACACTGAGAATTCGAGGTATAGGATGTGTTAATTAATAGGATGCTGTGAAATTGTGTGTGACGTTCTCTGCGAATTCTAGG
Organism: Lutjanus erythropterus; assembly: GCF_056507025.1. Classification (NCBI taxonomy): domain Eukaryota; kingdom Metazoa; phylum Chordata; class Actinopteri; order Lutjaniformes; family Lutjanidae; genus Lutjanus; species Lutjanus erythropterus. The sequence continues at coordinate 5,463,996 of NC_139339.1, read as the reverse complement.
AAAAAACCTGCAGGCAGACTGGGTGAGTTTTCTGTTTAAAGCGACGGGGGAAGGGGAATAATAAAAGACGTTGATGCAAAACAGCTCGCAGCAGCTATAGAGCGCCGCACCAGCAGTCATTATCATAACTCAGCTGACAGAGTATTGTGAAGATAAAATCCTCCATGATTTACTATCTAGTAAGTAAGAGACAACAAAGAATTTACTGCATATTAGCTGTTGCAAGAAGAGAAAACAGAAATTAATTCCAGTGTGACAATTAAGGATTTGTAGATTTATAGAACGTGATACCCCGACACTATTATTACATTTCAGTGTATAGAAGTAGATAGAAGATCCAGCACTGCATGCACAGGCAAAAGAAAGAGTGAGAAAGTTAAATAACCTTGTCGGCCCTCCAGAGAAGCTCATTTACAGCCCTCTACACACACACACACACACACACACACAAAACAACACAAATGGACAAATGAGCAAATGAAATGTGCAGCAAAAATAGTATGATTGGTCACATTTACAAAAACAAAATCACAGATAAGAGACAAAATCACATGAAAACAGACCTTTTTTCACAGCAGCTATTTTGACATGGAAAAGTAAACACAGGTGTTACTGATGATACTAATTTAGGTTCAAAGCTAGGTTTAAAATCAGTAGATTCAGGTTTAAAATTAAGCAGAACTGTTTCACAATTAAAAACTAATTTCAGTTCAGGAAATCCAATGTTAATATTTTAAACAGAAATTTAAAAGAGTTTAATTGATATGGAGATGCTTGCTTACCCACTTTAAAATAAATAAAAAATAAATTTGGGCATCATCACGACCCAGTAAGTATTAAAAGAGGGGGAAACTGCTAACTTTAGCTAAAAGGGTAAGAAAATGTTGCATTGTTTGTTAGCTAGCAAAAAAGAAACAAAAAAAATCCCCCAAACTGTTACTTTGTTTACTAGCTGGCAAAAAAGCGGGGAAAAGTCGTGCTGTTTTGTAGCTACCTAAAAAGTTAATAAAACATTACATTTGTTTGCTAGCTAGCTAAAAAGTAAAAAAAAAAAAGTTACTTTGTTTGGTAGGAAAAAAAGAAAAAAGTTACATTGTTTGCTAGCAAGCTACAAAATTAGTTAGCCTAGTTAGCATACTTTTCAGACATGTTTCAGACATGTTTTATGTTCAGGCCCCCCTGAAGTAACTCTGAGGGCTCTTTTAGGGGTACCGGACCTCCTGTTGAAGACCCATGGTTTAGAGTTAAAACTGAAGTGGGGTTTAAGGGGAGGTTTAAATTTAATCTCTCTCAATTTAAAGTTTAAAAGTTTGATGCAACATTACTTAATCATGTTTAAAAATGAATGCACCCCACCCTAAATGGAATGGGACCTTAATTGGTGTCACTGGTACAATCTGTGTTTACCCTGTTTCATATCAACATGGCTGCTGTAAAAACATCTGTTAGCAGAATAAAAACAAAGCAACACATGTGGCATGACAGCGTACAAAGTAATGAAAGCTGAGCATGAGACAGACATGGCTGGTTTGTGTGTTTCGTGTGCTGCTCACATGAAACATCAAATTATCTCTAATTATCTGCGGCTAAATTACTTATAATAAACTGATCAGATCTGAGAACACATTACTTCTAATGTAAAATATTTATTAAATGACTGAGCCGATATATTTTCTAATTTGCTGGATGAATGCCTGTTTTGTAGTGAAACAAGATGACAGCTCACTCGGAATAAATTATTTGTTGTCTGCTATCAATACGACAAACATCTCATTAGAGAGTCCATTACATGCTAACGACATGAATAATTCATCCTCTGAACCGGGGCAGCTGACACTCAATTTAAATAATTTCAGATCAAATTTGCATTTTGAGTCAGTTCAGTGTTTTGGTGATATTTAATGCAGCTCAAATGACGGCTGCCACACTGGTGGTTATCGTTAAACTGAACCGATTAGCCGATGAGCTTCTTAAATGCAAAATTAAAGGGAACACACTCGTGTTATTGGGGATAACACACTCACCTTAAACTCGTAGGACTCCTCTATGACCACCTCCACCTGTGTGTGTTCGCCCAGACTGGGACAGCCCATCTTGGCCACCTCCTCCTCCTCTGCTCCCACCAACGGCTTGTTCTCATTGGAGTCGCCTAGGAGACCAGAGGGATGAATCGGTCAGCGGGGTCGGTGTAACTACGCAGAGGTCGTTTTAGGACTAAAGTAAAGGAAGGACTGAGGCTATGTCTCAACAACTTTTATTCTGAAATTTAGGCACAGTATGTCATTTCCTGTGGTGAATATGGCATTATGCGATTTTGTTTGTTTTTCATGATTGATTGAAAAAGGTCACAGATGATTACTTCAATTACTAAAAACAAACTAATGTATAATATATGTCACTATTACTTCTGTCTCAGGGGGTCTGCTGCATTTGCTTATTATGACCTTTAGCCATTTTTGGAAAAAACAATCTGACACTGGGCGAGAGGCGAAGCAAACCCCGGACAAGTCGCCAGTTCATTGCAGGGCTGACACAGAGATACTCACACTCACATTCACACCTGCGGGCAATTTATCCATCCATCCATTTTCTGTAACCGCTTATTACCGAAGTGTCGCGGGGTGCTGGAGTTTCTTCTGTCCTGTTTATAACTACAGTTTTTTTGCTGCAGTGACATTACTGCACACGTGGAAACTAAACTGAAAGCAGCTCCTTCAATCTACATCTACAATCTACACTCATACATCAACACACATGATGTCGAAATCAGACGGAAAGCTCGCATCACTCAAACATAATTTTAAAGGTAATATAGCCCACAGAGACTGGTGGAGGTGCAGGTGCGGGTTTCTAAATTGGAGAAGATAATAAGTTCATGTGGGTGGATGATTTATGCATGCATGCGTATTCAGATGAACTCAGAGCCCATCGGCGCATCACTGCTGGGACCCTTTTCCTTTCAACTTAAAAATCCCTGGAAACCCCCCGCTCACCGGGTTTGTCTCACTTGATATAATGTCTTCATAACAGTGACCGTTCTGCTTGTACAGATTTGCATTTTCTCTCCACACCTGGAACACTTCTTAGATTAAAGTCAAAGTGTATGCAAAACTATGTGAAAAATGAATCAGCAGTAGCTTAAAATGTGGAAATCTTGCAATTAGCGCAAGACTCCTTATGATTTTTGGATTAATATGTAGAAACTCTGTCCTCACAGTGACCAGGGAGATCAACTACTGCTGGAGGGAGAGAGAAGTGATCATTCCCAATTTTAAATCTCCTCCTCCCTCGAAAAGAGAAGACAATGTCCCCGTCAGTCTGAAGAAAGCTCTCTTTAAGACAGCTTAGGAAATTTAGAGCGTCAATGGTCCTACAAAGCGATAATAGAGAGTGTGCTCACTTTCTGAGTAACTGCAGGTAATTCTACAGCCCTGCAGAGGAAAAAACTGATGGACAGAGTCTAAAGTAACGAGCTGTGAAACTCCCCACCGCGTCCGAGCCGTACCACATCCCCGTCCAGCTGAAAGGGCCTGAAAATTTTAAAGGACTCCTCCTCACACCCTGCAAACAAGTCTTTCTTCAGTCCTTTTACCCTCAGGGTAAAAGACTTTGCAGTATCAAGACCAGAACACCTCGCTCTCACAGTAGTACTCACCCTGAAGCAACACGCATCCTGAATCAAGCTCATGCACTTTACGGGCATCAACTGTATGAACTGCACTGTTGCACCATCACTGCAGTATAATCTGACCTTTTGTGTACTTCGTGAGGTTTTTTTTTGTGTGGAACACACAGAAAAAAATCTCTTTTTTTTTATAGTACACTAATAAAAGATAGCAAGTCGTACTTTGCATCAAATCAGGCAAAAACTAGAAATAATATAGACTTCATTAGACAGTATTATACCCTTTATTAGGCTTTATAAGAAGATAATAAGGGGCACATTACAATAGAACTTTCCCACTGTTAGACCCTTATTAGACTTTATTAGACAGTAATATTAAAGGGTCTAATAAAGAGTCTAACACAGGTACTTCTTCTACATCTTTTTTAAATGTTCACCCATCATTAGTACTCAAACTGCAGATTTGTTTGTCATTTGCCCCCATGAATCTCTACAAGCCCTCCTATCAGTTCTGTTTATGCATTCAGCTTGCGCGTGCCATTTAAACTCAAATCGTGTATCGTGTGATGTTGTCATTTGTCTGATTTTGCCCTGAGCAGCACACATTGATTTAATAATTTTGCCAGGCTATCATTTAAAGAATGTGCGCAAGCAGTCGTGAAAGTTTGTAATGTAAATGCTAATATTTAAACAGTGATGTGTCACAGGGGAAATCAAAGCCATCAAGCCTCCCATGTCATTACAAATGTGAATGTGACTTTCATATTTTCTCTCTATTACCATATGTTCCACCATGCTTCCCTCCATTGATCCACGTGTCCTCATTCACTCCTCACACACAGAGGCATTAATTGAGTCGGCTGTTATCAGCGCAGACCTGCTGTAACTGAAAAGCAGTGTACAATATGTGATACGGTGCGTGTGTATGTGTGTAAATGTCAGTCCACTTGCTGTGTGACAGTGTTATAAAACCTGTTCTATTTCTCCTGTAATGAAACATGCCCCAGGCTGCTGTGCTCTTCATGACTGACATCGAGAGTGTGGACCCTTTACTCCACCAGGAAGTGTCTGTCAACGTGTCTGCACAGGTGGTGCGAGCGTGAGCGGCATGTTAGCATCGACTCGCCATGAAGCCGCTATTGTTCTGGGCGATCATATCCTTGTTAGGAACAGCCTATACTGGCTGGTTTGTGCACCTGAAAGGACGGGATGTGGTTTGATTCTCCTTGTTAACAGCTTAAAAATGGAATAAGTGATTCTGGAGACAGATTAATGTCATTAAATAGCTGCAGTTTGAGTGAGTGGTACAGACCGACCCAACTATCTTTTTCCAGAACTGCTTACTCCACTTCCTTGGCTGTCAACTCCATGTCTACTGTAAAAACCACCTGCCTGCCGGTCAACTGTGGAACAATGAGAGGGATCAGTCTAAAAACAGGTCTGCAGCTATGCTCGCAGCTCTATGAGTCTGTGTGAGCTGCTAATAAGCTCATAGTGACAGTGCTAACATGCTGATGTTTAGCAGCCATAATATTTACCATGCTAACCATTTTAGTTTATCTCATGGATGTATATTTTTTTGGTTCCAGTCCTAATCTTTTCCGAACTCCACATATTTATCCTGCAACCCCTTGTAGGCTTCTGGGCAGGTTGCAAATCATTGTGTTAGAGGTTAGATGTGTGCATGTTATCTGCTCACACACATGGTGCTACAGTCAAGAGTGACTGAAAAAGCAGAGAAAAACATGACACAAGGAAAGTTACTCCAGGTTTCTTTCATCTTGTAAACTTTAAACCTCGTGGAAATTCATCTGAGCAGAAATGTCGAGGCAGAACAAGCTGCAGGAGCCACTTATTGACTTTCAGCGATGGTTCTCTTCAGCCTTGAGTTACCTGCCAGAGATTAGCAGTCGGCATGCTGTAATGAGCCCTTTTCAACTAAAGCTTCCTACATTCTTAAAAAGCTGAAGGGCTTGGATGTTTGAGATTCGTGGATTTCAGAGTTCTCTGGTAACTATGTGGATTCAGAGAGCAGGAGATGACAGAGTACAGCTGCTTCTGAGAAAGATCAAAATAGTTCAGTAGGCAGGAAGGAACTGCAAATTATGCTTGATGCTTCGTTCACAGATTTCTTAGCAAATATGACCATAGTGCCATGTTACAGTGATTTCAGATAAAGAGTTTGCCACAGATGTACACTAAACGCGCTGACTGGTCCTGCACTACAGCGCTTGTTTTCACCAGACAAAAACGATGATGCACAAACACTAAGGCTCTTTTCTGATTCACTGTGATGTACAGGCACAATCAGCACACATCCTTTACTAAGTAGCATTATCATCTAACTACGCTTCTGTCATAACATGTCACAGACATATGCTACATGAATTGGCTGGTCCAGCACTACAGCGCTTATTCTCACCAGGCAAAAGTGATGACGCACAATACTAAGACTCTTTTATGATTCATCTTGATGTACAGGCACAATCGGCACGACAAACATGTTATTTAATCAGTAACATCATTAACTAACTTGTCATGAAGGCTTTGCCACAGATCTATACTGAATGCATTGACTGGTCCGGCACTATAGCGCTTGCTTTCACCAGGCAAAAGTGATGACACACAGTCACTAAGACTCTTTTCTGACTCACTTTGATGTACAGGCACAATCAGCCCCCTTCATATACTAAGTAACGTCATTCACTGCCCTGTCATAACGTGTCACAGTTGGACGCCATAAGAACTGACTGGCCTGGCACTACAGCGCTTGTTTTCACCAAAAATGACTGAAAGTGATGTAAGTGGTTCATCCAACTGAGCAGAATAGATGGGGGGACATAAACAAAACCCTTGAACCTCGTGAATTATTTGAAAAGTGTGGTTGGACTATTAAATATATATTTTTAATCACAGCTTATTTTGAAAGATTTATAGGGGGAGTATCATCATATCTTTTAGAAGTCTGGGTGGACAACTTTGTAAATCAATGAGGCTGGAAGGTCAGTATTACATTGACTTGTTTAGGACTTGAAACTCAAAGCTTAGGAATTGTGAATTGACTTTGGACCTGTCAGTCTTGACTTGAGATATGAGTGGAAAGAACTGAGATAGAACAGTGACTTGGTCCTCTGTTATGTGGCAAACTAATTAAGTACAGGGTAAAGAAGTGGGACAAACACAGATGTGAGACGTGACTTGATGTGAGAAAGAAGCAGCTCGCAGCTCAAGCCCCGTGTTTTTTAAACTCCTTTCTGAGCCGCTTCCTTAGCTCAAAGTAAAATGTTTCCTGAGTTAATCTGAGTTTAGATTGGAGGTTCCACACAATCAATGCAGGTCTCACCCTGTTTATAAAGAGACGGGCGCGCAGGAGGCCTGAGACTGATTAAATAAAGATTCTGTCTGTCAGTCTGTCTTTGTTCCTGGTCCCTCTCCTGGCCTATCTATATGCACACACACACACACACACACACACACACACACACACACACACACACAGAGACACCCACCGTGTTTCTGTCCTATCTCCAACAGAACGGGCTCTCCCAGCTCGATGGTGAAGGCCTTGTTCTTCTCATACTCTTCATCATCGATAATCTTCACCTCGATGATCTTCCTGTTGAGAAGCGAAGAGAAAGATGCGACTCAGCGGGTGTATTTCACATGATTAACCTTTTCAGTTTTACGCTCTCCCTCATAATAAGAGTGTTCACTGCGAGCGAGTTTAGAGCAGTCTATTAAAACTAGGAAACTGTCACCTTGTCAGGCTGTAATCTGACAGGAGGTCGTCTCTGCTGCATGGGAAAGGTCTGCAGGTGATCCTCATTAGTATCAAAACGATCCTATTAGCGAAGCTTAAGTAACAAATAAGACTCATCAGAATAAAGGAACATGATTAAGTTTGCACTTTGCACTCCTCTGTTTTTCTCTTGCAGAAGATGATGAGGAGGCTGAAGCTCAGGTTGACATTGCTCAGTGGGACACGATATGAGGCTGCTTGCTTCCCCTCGGGCCCTAATAACATTTTTCTCCAGCTGACAGTGATGCAATGAGCAGCACAGCCACAGTTACGACATTTTCAATTAGGAGCACCCGAGGGAAACACCAAAAAATGCAGCGCAGAGAGTTTCGAGGTGACGGGACCTCAACAAGTAAATTGAAAAAAGGTGCAGATTATTAAAAATAGCAGTGTGAGCAGTGTTGACAGGGAGGATGGGTGTGATGGCACCATTATCCAATCTCACAATGTCTTTAAAGAAACTTCGGTTGAAATGTTTTCATTAACACTACTGTAATCAGTGGACAAAAAGGTCACAGACATTTTTCATGCTAGTCGGAAGATTACTTCAAGAAAAGAAGTTTTGCAAAAAGTTGGAGACAATGAAGTCCTGTGCTTTAAGAATACAAGACCAAAAGGAGAAGTTGAAATTCCTCACAGCAATACATTATAAAATGCTACAACATTGTAGAACTGGACTGACAGTGTAGTATTTCACATCTGTGTAATTGGCTGTGATGGTACACAACTTTAAATTGGCATTGGCTGAAAATGTCTGCTGGAATAAATGAAACCTCCAGATCAGAAAATCCATACTAATTATACAACATCCCTAATTTATTTATTTTTTTTAAAAGTGTTCATGGTGTGGATTAGTGTGGGTCCTATGGAAATCACATCAGTTAGCGCTCTTTCTGGTCTGTTTCACCCAGAGTATATAATCTTCATCTCGGCACTCCATCTGCGTGTGACAGACAGGCGGGGAGGACAAGAGAGAGTGTTCATTTCCACCTGGTTGTGTCATCATATGCTTCACTGTCAGCCATGTTGACTCTGACACCACAAATAGGCTCCGGTTCAACAGAGAAACACAGGAGGGAGGAGAGATAATGCGAGAGAGCGACGGAGGTGTGGAGGAGAAGTGGAAGAGCCTTGTTTTTATTGGTGAGCTGTCACGGCAACAGCGGATAAAAACTGGCCGGATTTGCTATTTCCAGCGGCCACATCAGGCTGAGCGGCCAACTCTGAACGATGTTGGAGGAGATATGGAAATATTGTTTAGTCAGATGTGAAACAAAAGAGGAAAAACACACCTACAACATCATACAAATGCATTCGGTGGAACACAAGTTGGAAAGAGGAGCAGGAGAGCAAAGCTGATTTCTCTCTCTGTTTTTTTGAATCATTTCCAGTCATCTGCCTGCAGTAATAAATCATTTAATGTCTCAGCTTACAATATACTTTCATACTCAGTTCCTCATGAACATAATTAAGCAGAAATTACCACTTTCAAAACTCCTCTCCCTGAGCAGATGTTGTCAAATCATAGCTTAGCAACACTAACTAGCCACACCGGGATGAGTGAGCTCTGGATTTTGAAGCGATGTAAACAGGTAATAAGAGCGATACTCTGTGTTTAAGAGCTTGGAGGGTTTAATCATTAGCCTTCCTAAAACTAAGAACAGAAGAGCAACAGTGTGAGCACTGGACTAAAAAACTGTGTTTATCTGCAATAATTAGCATTTGGCTAACTAGCTTAATTCACACGGCAGCAACTGAGCATTATTTCCAAGGACTAACTATTAACTAACTAATTTTTGGGGAGTTTCAGGTTACATTTAAAAGAGTAAATCTTGCAAGCCAATGTTTCCTGAAAATACGTATGTAAGCTAAGCAGCAAAACATGGTTAGCCTAGAACAGTTATATCGTACTAATAAAACAAGGACCAACTATCTCTGCAATGCAACAAACTTTTTTTTCCGCAGGCGTTTGCTAAACATGAGAGGTGTGTTTTTGCCTAAAACTTTTTTCCCCCTGAAAGTCTGCAACAGCATGCTGCTGCATATAAACACTGCGCCCAGTGTCTTTTTTTTTTTTTTTAAAGAGCCCTTCATTTTTTTTGTGCGTCCACTCTTAAGAACTTCTAGTTGAAATTCTCTGTACTTTTAAGATAAGGTGCTGGTGTCATCACTGTCCCTTTTATTCAGGCAACCAATCACATTTTAGGTGGGGTCTTGTTACCCTGGTAACCAAGTAAACGGAGGACAACATTGTTTTGTTCGTTTCCATGGTCCAATGTTGCAACTTTGTGCACTCGTTATCAGCTGTGTAGTCAATCCTCTGTTAACATAGCATTAGTTAGCTTTGTAGCTAACATCAATCATAATGTCAAACCTTCTCTCACTGCCTCGCCAGCAGCTTTCTGCCAGAAAAATACACCCTTATTCTGTCTGAAACAAAGGAACCATTGTTCCATAATTTCTATATTAAATCCGTCACCATAATTACTCGTAAGCTGCATCTGTGCTGCGCTAAAATAGTGAGATTGACAGGTGTAGCAACAGTAACTAAAGGGGGGAGGGCTTAGCGAACCGACAGGGAGATGAAAAAGTAAACAGAGGTAAGAGCACAGAGGGAGATAAAGAGAGACGAGAGTGACGGATGAGAAGGAAGAGGGAAAAAAAATGAAGTATAGAGGAGTAGGAGGCCAGACAGGGAAGGAGTGAAGAAGAAGAAGAAGGAGACAGAGACAGAAAAGAGGCTGAAAGAGGAGTATGAGTAATGCATGGACTCTACTGAGATGTGAAGGGTTACAACTCGATACACACTGAATTCACTCAGGGGAACAGGAGTACAAACACACACACACACACACGCACAGACACACACTCAATTCACCATGAATATTCAAACAGACAAATACACAACATGCACACACACACACAGAGGATATACACACACATAATGCTTGTCATGTTGCGTGTCATACGCGTTACACAGATTGTGCTTTGTATGAACAGACAGGCAGCCGCCCCCGCATGCACTCAGCTTTCATGAGAAATACACACAAACTCTCTCTCTCACACACACACACACACACACATAAACACATAAACACACACAAATGCAAACAGTTCAGCTCAATGTACACAAACATGATGCACATGAAAACATGCCCCTGGTAAACAGTTGGGGGGGGGATTCATAAACATATGTATGCGTTAATCTAACCACTTAACACCTGCTGCCAAAACACACACACACACACACACACACACACACACACACACACACACACACACTGAGTGTAGTGCTTTCATTATTCATAGTTGGTGCTGGATGTAGCAGCACTCCATCTGTGTCCTCCTCTCTCCATCTCTAGCTCAGCCCGCTCTTTTAGTCCCTTCTTCACCTCGTCTGCCTCTTTCTTCAGAAAGCCGTTACATAAACCCCGGTTCTTCCTCTCTTGTTTTTATTTAGCCATAAATTCACCCGTGCGTTCGTTTTATAAACATCTTATTCTGATCACGGCTGCAGAGGGCTACAGTCTGTCCCTGCAGCAGTATGTTAACATACCTGCAATTGATATTAAAGTCTAGGCCTCTTTCTTGACAAGTTATGTGGTTAAAACAGAGAATTTGGTGCTTGTGTGAGAGCATCATTATATCTGTGGTGGTCCAGGGCCTCATTTGAGGACATTAAAAGGTTTATTAAAGTCTGGCTTTATATGCCAACAGACTTTAGTTTAGTTAAAAGCACTAAATGTAAGTTCTGATGCTAGAGAGTCTCTTTTAATGCTAAAGGAGCCAAGGCATTTTGCCCGTTTTCAAATTTATTTGTGCAATAACTTTGTTGAATTAAAAGAAGACAATGCTGCTGGTACCTGACATTTCCTAAAAGTGTCATATTTTCATTTAAAATGTTTTTTATATATATAAATGACACAAAAGGCAAAGAAAATATGATCATTTTTATGTATTTCGTTGGTAAAAATAGGCAGAAACTGCAGCATTTATGCAGTGTCTCTGTCAGTAAAACTTTGCAAGTCATCTCGGTTTCCAACTTCCAACATTAACATGCAAATAATTAAACAGTTAGACTCTATTAAAAATAAAGTAGGGGAGACAAGGGGCGGTCATGACACTTTTTGTCTAAGCTCCTATAACTCACTGAATTTTTGTGTTAAAGCTTTTATTGCCTTTATTTTTTGACAGTGACAGCTGAAGATATGACAGGGAAGTGGTTAGAGAGAGGGGATGACATGCGGCGAAGGGGCCGCGGGCAGGAGTCGAACCAGCGGCCGCTGCAGAGGAGCACGTTCTACCAACTGAGCTTTAGGAGTCCAGCAAAGCTTGAACTGTTTCTCAGCAGAGCCAGGCTGTACCATGCAGTGAAAACATGGCTTAAGATGATGAACATGGAAAACATTATACCTGCTAAACACCAGGACGGTGTCATTGTCATTATGAGCATGTGGACATTAGAATTTAGCTCGCAGCACTGCTCTTCCAAAGTAGAGCCTCAAAGAGCCGCTAGCGTGACTGCAGGCTGTTTTGTTTAAACGTGGAAATGAAACTCATTCAGATTCACTGGTGGCCATCTTGTCTGGTGGACAAACTTACAAAGGTGGTCTTTGAGAGTCATAAGGCCTCACATGTTCAAAATATTACTGCACTGAGATGTAGCTGCGCAGCTCAAACGTCGAAGGGGAACCGGCAGAGCTGCAGGCACTGCTGTTTGCTATACTCAGCATAACTCTGACTAACTCGGCCCGGCATGACCTGAAAGTCGTCACTGTTTTTAGCCCGAATCTTCACTGTAGATCCTCAGCTCGGAGCCACTTTCACGCAAACGGCATGTCGGGGCTTTAGGAGACTTGGATTACACCAGACGAGCAGTACGGAGGCATTTTATGTTTTTTCCAGTTGCTTTTTATGTTTGAAAACTGCAGCACTGTTTTCCTGTGAAACTCGACCTGCAATCGGCATGAAGGTGAGTAGATAAAGACTGAATTTTCATTTCTGGGTGAACTATCCCTTTCAGTGCAGACAAAAACTACAGCCTTCCATGAGTCAGGAAAACTGCTCACATTTATTAGTCCAATAATCGCTTTAGCACGCCATACGATAACCACCTGACGACCAGAATCACGTATGCAGTGAAAACACTTGGACTGTAAACGTGTTAGTCTGTTGAATCCATGCTGTTCTTCTGACAGATACAATCCTAAATGCAGCACATTACTTGACTGCCCCCCCCTCTCCTCTCCTCTCTTCCGTCTCGCCATCTCTCTATATTTCTACCTTGTTACTTTTTGACACCTGCTCCCCAGACTGTTCCTCTGTCAGACAGTAGCCTCAAAGCCCCGGTCTGTCAAAAGACTGACACGAACCACAGACGCGCGCGGACCGAGTTCACTGAGCACGGAACTTCCACCGCCAGAAATAGAGACTGAAAAAGGCAGCGGGAAAAAAAAAAAACGGAGAGTGGCAGAGTGCAAAAAAGGTCAAGAAAAGGTATAGTTGATTGAAAAGCTCCAAACAGAATGAAGTGGGCTGTAAATCACTTTAATGGAGAAGTTTTATATTGCTGCAGAGTGTGTGTGTGTGTGTGTGTGTGCGTTAGCATGCGGTTCTAAAGTTCTTATAGAAGTGAATGATTGAGTGACAGTTTGATTTGATTAGTTGAGACCTTGTGGCATTACTTAATGGACACGGACCCCCTTTACATTTCTGTCTCCATCTCTTTCCATTTTCTTCTGGCCCCACTTGGGCGTTTTTTGATTTACAACAACTGGAAGCCGTCTCTTTGTGTGTGTGTGTGTGTGTGTGTGTGTGCGCGCGTCTGTTTCAGGCATTATTTTTAGGTGCTGGATGAGCGTGTGTGTGTGTGTGTGTGAGAGAGAGAGAGAGAGAGACAGAGCATCTTAAAGAACTGCAGCAGCAAACAACTCATTTTCTTGAGTGAGCTTGATTTATACACACACTTCAGTTTTACCGTTTCTGCTTCTGGTGGAGCCTCTAAATCTCTCTACCTCTCAAACACACACACACAAAGACACACACACACACTCACGGAGTAAGAGTGAGATCATAAAAAGTTTATAGTAGGAAGTGTAAAACTTGAACAACAATGCAAACCGCGAGGCCGTCGCTCAGCTTTTTCTTCAAAAGACAGTGTGGATGGATGGAGAGGAGGACCTTCACCAGACAACTTAGACAACAAAAGAACAAAACTGGGATTACAGTAATCTAAAACATCCAGAAATGACAGTTGCGTCCGTGCACTCCAACTGTTTTCACAGGTTTGAACCTATTTTTCAACTATTGATCAATCTGGCAATAATTTTTCCAGTAATCGATTAGTTGTTCAGTTCATAAAATATTGATCAGTGTTTCCCAAAGTCCAAGATGACGTCCTCAAATGTCTTTTGTCCAAAACTCAAAAAATATTCAGTTTACTGTCAGAGAGGAGTAAAGAAACCAGAAAATATTCACAGAGAAGCTGAAATCAGAGAATTTAGACTTTTTTTTTTCCTTTAAAAGTGACTCAAACTGATTAATTGATTATGAAAATAGTTGGCGTTTAATTTAATACTCGATTGGAACTCGACTTGTTGAAGCTCGAGTCGGAAACGGAAATAAAAATGATGTTTTATGCACAAATTAAGTCTCACCAAGATTTATTGTAGATTGGCTCCTGATGGTTTGTCATTCTTCAAAAATGGGTCAGGAAAAAAATAGTCTTGGAAACACTGGCCTATAACCTAGATTCTCAAACTGTGGTACGTGGACCACTGGTGGTACGCGAGCTCTCTTTTAGCGGTACATGGAGGAATATCAGAAATATTTTTTTAAAACTAAATATATCATGCAATTAAAAATTTGTGATTGAAAACACATAAAAAATATGAGATAACTGAAAAGTAGTGACCCCAGAAGCTTCTTAATTACAGCAATTTGAGTATTTGTAATTAGTTACTTCCACCCCCTGGAAAATGAAGTGGATGACAGTTAACTGAGTTTGAGGAGTGCTGCCCTATTACATTAATGTTACTGGTTTTAAATAATAGATGATACTGGCATCTGGAGTTATATTTAGGCACTTCCAGTTCCTGCTGGAAACTCAACTTGTTTGATTAACTGTAATGCTGATAATAATGCTAATAATTAAGTCTTTCTACTAAAATGGCTCCGCAGCTGCAGACTGTCTGCTGTCACACTATCAGGAATGACTTCAAAAGCACATAAATCAGTGTGAAAACTGCTAACACTGGACTTTAGTGAGCGACAGCAGCTTTTTAGTGTTTACAGATAGCAGAAAGTGCAGAAAGGCAGAAACTTCCAGCAGAGCCGTGCGCGATCTAATGATACGAGTCGGTCTGAATGTTTCTCACACACACACGCGCGCGCGCACCCGCCCGCAAAAAAACACACACACTTCTACAGAGGAGCAGGTAGGCTGAGAGAAAACCTTCGTTCAGCTCTTCATCTGAGCGGAGGCAACACAAACAACACAATTTGAGGGAGGCCAACAGAGAGAGCCGGAGAGATAAAAAGCTCTTAAGGGGAATAGATATTACCCCTCTTAATGATATCATGGAACGCATAATGAGGAACGGCACAAAACACACACTCCGTCTCTCCCACATACACACTCGTGTTAAGTGGTCTCCAGCTGTGGTGAGTAATAAAGTTGCATCTCTGGAGTGTGTGGGATGGCAGAGATGGATAGATGCATGAGATGATTTGAGGTATGAGGAGAGGGACAGAGGAAGAAATGGAAGAGGAGGAGGATCATTAGAGAAAAAAGTTAAGAGGAAGAGGAAGGAGGGAAGACCAGGATGTGAGGGGTGACTGAGAAGGAAGAGAGTAAAAAGAAAAGATGGAAGGTTCCCCCTGCCTCTCACACAGGAAATTCAATATAGTCGAGGCACAAGTGACCCTTTGACAGTTAAAATAACACATGGGCGACCCTGTCTGGTCCTCCAAAGAAAGGTTATCATAAGAGAAGGTTTTATTTCCACAGTCTCATAAGCTCTCCACCACATTCTCACGTCTCAGGGCTCCACTGTGCTCCAAATCAAGCTGAACTTTTCATCAAACGAGGCTTTGAAACTGAGGCCGCATCACGTTGCGTTCGAGGTATTTTAGGGACTAATCTGCCGTGGCTGTTGGCACAGCTGGTGTTTGTTTACATGGCGTGGCTGCTACAGATGCTACTTTTGGGTACACTTAGGTTAAATTTTTTTTTTTTTTTTGATCGATGTACTCAGACAATCATAATTAGGAGGGAAGATGCCGTGACAAGATGACGGAGTCTGCCGAGGAACGCCGAGGGTAAGAAGGCAGAGAACTGGCAGATGGTCATGTTAGATGTAGATGTATATTTAGAGACTCAACTGAAACTTTTTTTTTTTTTTTTTTTTTTTCAGTTGAAGTTGAAGTTTGGTTAGGTTAAGGCAACAGAATTACTTGATTAGGTTTTAGGAAAAGATCATGTTTTTTCTCTGCCATGTAGGTGTAAATAACCACACTGGCTATTTGCACCCTGAGTGGAAATAACATTGTTGGCTATGCAGATACCTGGGTACTTGTCTCTGCTGTGCTAGTCTACACACCCACACCCAGGTATAAATAGCCACACTAGCTATTCCTCCCTGGGTGTAAATAGCCACATTGGCTGTTCCATCTCAGGTGCAAATAGCATTGTTGGCTATTGACAGCTGGATGCTTGTCTCTGCTATGCAAGGCTAAAAACACCCAGGTGTAAATAGCCACATTAGCTGTTCCACCGTGGGTGCAAATAATGACATTGGCTGTTTCATTGTGGGTGCAAATAGTATAGTTGGCTATATGGATACCTGGGTGCTTGTCTCTGCCATGCTAGCCTATATAGACATCCAGGTGTAAATAGCCACATTGGTTATTCCACCATGGGTGCAAATAGCATAGCAGAGCTATTTACCCTTTCTGTAACTAAGATTGTTTCAGCTGGTGTTAATATTTTCATTTACTTGTTATAAATAATAGAAAAGAATCAGATGCCTGGTTGAAAATGTCTGAATAATACATTAAATCTCTGACAGCACATCACACATTAGACCATTAGTTTCTTCACTTACTTTATTATTCAGAGAAGTGCACATAATATTGATGTTGACGTTAAAATATTCCTCTGGTTCTGTGTTTAGATGACTTACTTCCTTACTAGCTGGACAGTTTTTGTGTTCTGGCTGGCAAACTGTCCGCAAACCAGAATGCACACGCTATTTTGAATGCACAGCATGACCCGACAATGGATGACGCACCCATGTGACGGTGCTCGAACAATCAATGCATGACGTTCTAAACGGAACCATAATTCAATTGCCACACAAGAGGCTTGTTCTGTACGGTGGAACAGCCAGAGCACCTTGATGGAGGGACATAAATCCAGCCCTGAATGACACTCGAAAGAGCTTCCATTTTATCAGCTGTAGGCCAACAGCATTAACTGCCTCGGTTGGCACCCGGGAAAGTGAGGGAGAAGAGTCAGAAGATGGAAGGGAGGGTGTTGGAATCTGAAACACTAACTGGAGGTATGGAGGATGTATGGTTGTCATGGAAACCCTGAAGACAGAAAGACATGATACACATGCAATATACACAGTCACTTACACACCACATATATTGTACATGCTGAAGTCTGTCTTCAGCTCAGTCTCATGCTCACATGCTAATGCCGTCCCATCGTCATTAGGTTGTGTAGGATTAAGCTATGTCACAAATCACATCATGCATACGCTACCACACACGCGCGCGCACACACACACACCCACACACACAAATCTGCATGACGTGCTGTAATCCAGAGGAGCTACTGTACTGTTATCCGCCGGGAGCGCTGGGGAAAAAAAAAAGCTTTGCAGGAGAGGATGGAAGAGGATGAGAAAAAAAAAACACAGGCAAGTGTAAAACAAGGAAATAAAAAACTGAAAAAGGAGAAGAGACAAGTAGAAATGAAAGGTAGAGGATGAGATGCTCAGATACAAAAAGAAAAAGGAGACAAAAATGGTAGAAATCAAGACAAAAGTAACAAGGGAGAAAAACAAGAGGGAAAAGAGAGAGAGGGGTAACAAAAGGAAGGATGTGTAGATTAAAGATCAAGGAGGAGAGATCGGTGGCTGTGATTTTGGCGAGAAGCAGGGGGACGGACGTGGTCTGATCTCACATGAAGGTCGGACTGAGCTGAGAAAGCATGTAAGCCCCGCTTCTCCCGTCGGGTTAGAAGTGGAGCAGAGCCGATAGGAGCTGACACACACATGAAGAGTGGCAGCGGCGTAACACACAATCTGCATGAGAGTGCACGCACAAGCGCACTTTTATTCCCCCCCTGATCATCATTTATATCCCCCCACGAACCCTCTCTCTGCTTCTCGATTCAAATTTAATATGCTTCATTTGCATGTTTTCGCAATGAGTACTGGGCATTAGCCGTTTCTGCAGAGGAAAATATATGAAGCGTGACAGTACATCGGATCTACATGGAAACATGAGCAGTGTTCACTCCTTTTTTTCCACTTCTGGTTTGTTTACAATTTATTTATTATGACACAGTCTTTCGCTAACCTTAACCAAGTGGTTTCAGTTGCCTCAACTTAAAGATCCAGTGTGTAAGGTTTCTAAAGGGTTTATTGGCAGAATATAGCAGAAAAAGAATATAATATTCATAAGTTTTCATTAGTGTATAATCACCTGAAATATAATAATCTTAGTAATTGTTGGAATGAGCCAGGAATGCAGGTCCACTTCCGAGATAAGACCTTATGCTTTTTGCAGGAGTTTTTCGGCCATTGTAGGTAACTTGGAATCTGTAAGCTCACCACTAGATGTCACTAAATCCTGCACACTACTGTTCTTTTGGTCTTTTAAACATATTGATGGGAGAGAAATGATTATGGTTACTTTTTCCACCTTTTTTTCAGGCTTACATCTTTGTTTGCAATGTTTGCAATTGTTCCTAATTAGTTCTTTGTCTATTTAGTCTTTATGTTTTTCTGTTTCTGTGTTTGTCGTCGTTCTTTTGAGTCAGTCCCCTGTGCTTTGGATTTATGCTGCATTTTGGACTTTGCATTTGCTTGCTGGATTTTTGTGTCCCATTTTTTGTGTGCCAATCTAGTTTGTAAGTCTGTGGAACATCATTTGTTATTAAAATACATTTTGAACTCTCTCCGCTTTGCCCCGTCTGCATTTTTAGGTCCACATTGTGATAATACAGGTAGAGGGCAGGGACACCACCACACACTTCTGGTGGATCAAAAGTGATGATTGACTCAGATTATTCTGCAAAGTATGCCTTTAAAACCTTGACATTTGTCTGTCTCTTTCTTGCCTTCCTACTGCACATATTACTCCAAGATTTCTTTTGCATCTGTTGTCATTTTATCTGATGTGTTACTGTACCTACTCTTTCAAGTCTGCAATAAAGTGCATTGTACTGAAGGATTAGGACTAGGCGTGTTTATCTGCTCCACCTCGCTCACAGATGTCACTTGGTGTTTTTCTGGGGCGCCCAGTAACTCCTCAGCGTTAGAAATAAAATCCAAATTAATTTAGGTTGCACCCCTGCTGGTACAGTGGTAATGATGCTGCACGGGGTCATTACTGTTTATGAGGCAGAATGAGACACAACTGTAATCTGCGGATATTTGTGTTAATTCTGGCGCCATGTTTGAAGAGCTGATGTGCTTCTGCTTTCCGAGGAGGAGAATAGAAAGTGCTGCTTGTCTCTGCCGCTGCTTTAATTGACAATGTATGCGTGTCCTCTGTCTCAGCTTGTGTGTGTGCGCGCCGGATGTGTTACTTGGAGAAGATCTCGTGAGGACGAGACTGCACTTAACAGGTTTCAAGAGGGAAGGGAAAAAGTGAAACAGAGGGAGGGGAGAAGCAAGCAGGGAGTGGGCATTAAAAATTAAAGGAAATATGCAAAATGGCCAAAAAACAAGGGAATGAGAGGGAATCAGTATTTACTGAACTGCATATAAATGTGAATCAACTGTGTATATAATATAAACACATTCACACAATGCACACTTCATTAGCACCTTTACTAACACCTTTTGCATATTATATACACATAATTTCATTCATAGTGACTGTGTGGGGGGAAAAGGGATCGTATTCGTATGAGACAAACAGACGGCCGTGCCACCAACCCAGACTCCCTCAGATATTTTTATGGCAGCTTGCCCCATTTAAAGAGCGAGAAAAGAGGCCTGGCAGTGCGAAAGGGTTTTCGGGTACAAAGGGATCGCAGGGCACAGTTTGCCTCTGAAGGGAATCGCCGGACCTCAAGAGAGCGCACGAATCTGTGACTCAGCTTTGAGTTGTTGTTTTTTTTTTTCTGATGCAGCTCATTCATCATGGGTCAGGGGTTTGACCAAACACTTTACTGACTTTATGTAATAGTTTACATAACAGTTTGTGTTGTCAGCCATTTTGCATCCTCCCCAGGAAGCGCCGGGTGCAGTTCAGTTCTGGGAGGTGAGACTATGTGAGAAGGAGACAAGGAAACTTCACCTGAACTGCGACAACTTGCTTTTTAAAAATCATTATTAATAAGTTTGTAGGTGAAGGACAGGAAGTAAAGCGGATATATGTAGGGTGACCAGGTGCCCCACCGCTTGTGAGTCTGCAAAGCATTTTTACCCCACGTCACACATATTGAGACCATTTCCCTCATTTTGGCTCTAGTTTTCAGAAGACAAACCACTGCAGGACAGACAAAATTTTCTAAAATCTCTTTCATCTCACGGCTGTGAAGAAAAGAAGGGACGGCTGTGTTTGATGTCAAACTGCTCACACGTGGGTCAAGTGCAGGTTAACCTGTCACCATCTTTGCTACTCCGCCCCAAGCAGGGGAGAAAACTGCGAGTCACCACAGAGTCACGACTATGTAGATTTAGGCAGAATGTGATGCAAACTACCACAGAAAAAGAAAAAAAGAAAATGCATCTACAAAGAAGTCTAGTCTCCCAGAGGACTGGGAAATTACTTGTCTTGTCTCATTTGTCTGCTACTGAATCAACCAGAGGGCAAAGCAACAAGATGCTACGAGCTAAGGGGCAGAAGAGAAATGTTTATTTTTTAATATCAGATTTTTTTACACTAGCTCTCAGCAATGCTATTGTGTCCCACATTGTTCCACACAAACATACTCTTTGTCCCACATTTGGTTTGTTGGGATCTGGACGCCCTCAATGTACATCACACTACTTTTTGCAAGTAGAGAAGTATTAATTCATAAGGAAGCAACTCATTTCCCTCTTCAGGCGTGAAAAACAGGCAGCTGTAATACTGTGACAACTGATCTAAAAATGACAACACTGTTTTTCTCAGCTCCTGTCTCACCTGTGCTTAAAAAAACTATGTTAATTGGCTTTGCAGCTGCAGTGCAACTGCACTTTTCATACACAAGACAAGACAAAGACATATGAGTCAATTCTGAATTGTAAGAAGCAATATTAAAACTTTTTGACTGCGTCTTGGCAGTACATTACAGTACACAGGAGTCCAATATGTCTGGTTGAATGATACTTGGCCAAGGAGAATGAAGAAATAATCAGTACACGCTTTGTTCTGATGTTCCCTTCACCTCTGGAGTTTCGGTCCTCCGGGATGGTCTTAAAACCCAACACATCTACGGCATACAGAATCACCCCATTGATCTGCAAATCCAAACACAGGAATTAGGAAACAAAGTCTGAGACCACAGTTTAGCACCACTGGCTCCATAGCTCAGGGTCAGTATTACCCAAACCAGGTCACAGTTACATCTTCTCCGTTCAGAGAGAGAAAACAAACGCCTCTCCGACCTCAGCCGCCATAGCAACACTATCAAACTGTTGCCTTGTTTATCTAAAAAGGAGAAGACAGCTGCATCTGCTGTCTAGAAGAGACACACTATGTCTGTTAAAAGTTAGTGCCGGGTCATTCAATGACTCCAGGCTCTTAGTGTGTGACCTAAAATTGGAAAATTCCTTAAAAGATTGAGGAAAATAATTCTCTGCTGACCGTTCATGTGTAGGCTAACTAAGCTAACCAACCGTTAAGCCATCTAACAAACAGTCATATTTTCTTAACTTTGTCAACTATGTTAACTTTTTGTTAACTCTGTTAACTTACTAGGTCCCAACAGAGCTTAAATTTATTCATTCATTCATTTATATTTCAGGTTATATCTGTATTAATTTTGGTTTGGTTTGGTAAAATAGCATCTCCATATTGATTAAACTATTCAGTTTTGGCTCACCTCACTGAACCTGGATTTACTACACTGAGATTATTTTTTAATTGTGCAACAGAGCTCTGCTTAATTTTAAATCTGAATGAACTCTTTTTAAATCAGTGTTTGTAAACTCTTTTAAACTCTGATAATCTCAGATTAAATAAGTCTTTGTTGGTGCAACCCAGTGTATGACTATATAAATGTAAAACTTGTGCACAACAGCATACTGTACAGAAATGGTTCTCAAACAGAGGCGTGAGGACTCCTAGGGGCCAGTGACACTCTGCCAGCGGGCCGTGAAAAGTTTTCAAATTAATTCATTTTTATTGTACATTATTTAAGGATAATCAGAATAATATCTAATACATTTCTCTTGTGTTGTTTGTTTATGTAACTAAGTAGAAGTGTAAAAAGAAAAATGGGCTAAAGGTTAAATTATTTTTAGGGACGTACGTGAGGAGATCCCTGGTATATTTATATCTTGTAAGGCACATGTGTAAAAGTCAAACCAAAGCACCTGAATTTATGTGGCCTGCAAGAATTTGTGCAATACAGTAACTGAAGTACAGCGTCCAGAAACTACATGTCCCAGAATGCATCCTGATTTGTTATTCTGTGCACTGAAGGTGTCTAGCTGCTAGTTTATTAGTATATTTATTACTATATTTCAATTTTAAATGAATTGCATAGTACTTGTACACTTGAATGTCTGTCTTCTGCTTTCAGGCTACTTATTAATTAGTAAGCGATTACTAAAATCAATAATAATCAAATGCAGAGGCGATTATGTAATGTGATAAGTACTAGAAGCGGCTCTTTGGGGGAAACCGTACTACTGATGATGTGGCCCGGGATGAAATTGAGTTTGACACCCCTGTAGGGCTCCTTGGCTGAGAAGTAACTGAGAACCTCTGATCTGCAGAACATCAATCCCAGAGTCTTTAGCTTGATAGTGTTACAGCTCGAAGCTGTCATTAGACGGTTGCCATGGCGACGACCAAGATACGCAACGACCACCCCTGCGCTCCCGACGTCGTTGCTGTGCTTCAGAAAATGTTGTTCAAACGTTACGGCTGCCAGTTCCGCTCTCCTCTCACCGCAGACCCTTTTAGCAGCTTTCAATTATACATCAGCATCAGAGGGGAGAGATGGCGTGGAGAGACGAGAGGGATGGAGGGAAATGAGGATGGATGAGAAGGGAGGGAAGAGAAAACAAAAAGGAATAGCAAGAAGAAAGAAGAAGGAGGGGGGAAATACAAGAGAATGAAACAAGCCAATGAATGTAAGGATGAAGGATGGATCAGTTGACAGGGACCAGCAGATGGAGAGATTAAAGCCAAACACGAAGACGCAAAAGTAGGGAAAAAAAAAATTTTACAAAGAAAATGAGGGCTAGAAAGACGAACAGAAAGAGT
Source organism: Lutjanus erythropterus (assembly GCF_056507025.1). Classification (NCBI taxonomy): domain Eukaryota; kingdom Metazoa; phylum Chordata; class Actinopteri; order Lutjaniformes; family Lutjanidae; genus Lutjanus; species Lutjanus erythropterus. Next base: position 5,440,909 of record NC_139339.1, on the reverse strand, counting down.
AGAAATGAGAAAAACACGTTGATAAATAGAGAGACAAAGAGATTAGTTAATCTTAGCTACTCCTCATCTATTCTCCGTCTTTATATCGTGGGTGAAAAAATTACACAAAACAAGCAGCGTTGAAGACAAAGACAGACAAATGAGCGACAGGCGCCTCCTCTCCTGTTGTTCTTGTAGCCCCCTCCTCTCTCTCATCTCGTCTGTTCTCATGTATGTTTCAGCGGTTCTCATCGTATATTTATGTTCTGGTCAAATAAAGCGGGGGGCTGCCGTGGAGAACCGAGCTGTTTGAGGAACGTCACAACACACGGACAGAATCTCTGTCACATGTTACTGTAGGTTTACTGTCCTATTTACTCTTTATCAGCTTCAGTGAAATATGCAAACTCAAGACTTCATTATCTTTATAGCTGCATCTCGTTAAAAATTTATAGATGTCTTGTGCATCAGATATTTCTCCAAAATACAGCCTGAAGTATCCGCTATCTCTGGAAACTTTGGGACCGTTAGAACTAAACTCTCATTTCATAAATCAAGACAAAAGGTGTTTTAAAGTTAAAGTACGACACCAACTTAAACGGACAGTCCACCCCCAAAATCAAAAATACATGTTTTTCTAGTTTCTAAATTTTACTGCTGAAAGAAAATAACCAGGCCGTGATTTCTGGAAAGACTTTGAGCAACACAAGTCGAGTATATTGGAGAGAAGGCAGACATCTAAACGGCCAAAATCTCCAAAACTCACACCAAAACAATCTAGATGGATAAAAAGCACTACAGGCCAGGGGAAGAATATGTACTTTTTTTTTTTATTTTGGGGTGAACTATCCCTTTAAAAAGTGCAAAATAAAAAAGGGATGGTGTTAGGATCCTGATAGGATTAAAGATCAAAGGATTGGTGAAAATAATGGGAAATAAAATGGGAATGGGTTTCTTAAAGAGCTTAGGGAAAGCCTTATTTAACAATTACTGAAACAAGGGGTTCCCAAAGTGCGGCCCGCAGGCCAACGACGGCCCTCAGAAACATTTTGTGTGGCCCCTGCACATGTCATTAAAGGGATGCATTAGATTTTCATCATTGCATTCAAATACTTTCACTTTACACAACACAAATTTAACACACTACTCAGCTACTGCGTCAGTCTGTGCTCTCTTAAAGGGATAGTTCACCTAAAAATGGAAATTCAGTCATTATCTACTCACCGTCATGCCGATTGAGGGTTTATTTTGTTAGCCCACAAAACACTGCTGGAGTTTCACAGGAAAAGTGTTTGCAGAATCTCCCAAACACTGTAGATCCTTAGCTTGGAGCCACGTTCACACGCACACTGTCTGAACTGGGTGTGTGTCTTGTCACGATGTGCAAACGGCATGTCAGGAATTTAAGAGACTTGAATTATACCAGACGAGCAGTATGGAGGAATTTTTTTTTCCCCAGTAGTTTTTTATGTTTGGTTGAGAAGAAAAAAGAGGTTTCATGAAAAGATGGACTTGAGGGGACAGAAAAAGTGATCTGCCTTATCTGCAAAAAGGTGAATTCTGTGCAGCCCTCAATCATCCAGTATAATCACATGCTGGCTCCTTAAATTGGCACTCATCATCAAAACTTTGAGAACCCCTGCCTTAAAATCACAGAGAATCAATCCAAAATAAAAGCATATATTTTGCTGGCAATCACGCTCCACTTTAATGCTTGTTGTCGGCTATATGAAGAACTTCCTGTCATCTCAGAATAAACAAAGACTGCAGAGAACAGAACTGATTAGAAACCCATCAGATCACTTTCATCTGGAAATCACAAGACAGAACAAGAACAAAATAAACGAGCGAGACGCTGCAGCTAGTTTACATCATGCTGATTTATAAAACTTTACTCTTTGGACTTTTTGTGCTACAAAACTACCCGACCTCAGGTTAACTGGGTAATAATGTGAATAAATCCAAATTAATGGAGCAATACACGGCAAGTAAGCACAATACCGGATTAATGAAGATTTACACAGAGAGCCTCTTCAAAACCTTAAAGTTAGATATAAAACAGGACCTACGTCTCTATCTGGACCCTATTTTCTCATATTTTTGTGTCCGAGTGACTAATGGGGACAACAATTGTTGAAATTGTTCCAGTATGGAGTGAGAGCACTGTAGCTGGCAGGGAAAAGAAAACACTGAGCTGCAGTATAATCCTCCAAGCAACTGGGCACGGTCAAACTATTCCTTCCCATAATGTTGTCAGACACTTATATTAACTGCCAGAGCCAGTCAGTGGCAAAACCAAGCGGTTTTAGTGGATGAATTTTGATGGTGCACAGTTGCCTGGAAGGATTACGCTACGGATAACCAGACCTGATGATGAAGGTGGGGATGGGGGGTGGGGGGGTTTACCGCTCTAAATGAATGCAACAAATCCAACTCTAGAGGAATATAGGAACAATGAGGTTTAATGAAAGAGCTTGGAGCAATAAAATGAATTAGATAAACAGCTGTTCAGTGAAATCTACGCACATTTAACTAGTAAATGTGTTTGATATTTGTGTTAATCTTGACATCTAGTTCAACTCGTAGTGGGAGGGGGACAGGGACGCTCACTTTATCGGGTGAAATATTCAATATCCTAGTGTTTAAAAATGACAACTGCGGTCCAAATTCAAAATACTGGAGCAAGTTGTTTCCCAGGGACACTGAAGTGGCGCTAGATGAGCGCAGCATGCGATGACCCTTACTAAGCCCCGCCCATTTTTGCTTTGTGCTCCAATAACATTTAAACAAACTTGATACCCTGGTCAACTTACAGTTACCTACAGTCACATCTCATGTTAGCTAATGCTAGAAAAATGCAAGCTAACTAGCTAGGTAATGATTGAGTTAGTTAGCTACTGTTTTGCTTTGGTTTTCTTTTTGACATAGATGAGCTTAGCACTTAGCATATCTAAGTACAGGAACAAGGAAAGGAGAAATCTGACCGAGGATCCATTAATGCTCAACTGTCATTGCAGCACAGAGTGAAAAAGAGCGGGACATAGGAAGGCACAGTTGTCTTGTCAATGTAAAGCTAAACCTGCTATCCCTAAAATAAAAGCCCACTGCGCGGAAATTATACAATCTGTAATTTCAGTTCACTGACCGCCTGCCAGACTCCATTAACTTATTTCTCAATTTAACCATCTACTCCTTCTAAAAGATTATTTATGACTTTTTATGACTCATAAACAGACACTAACTCTTTTGGAGAACATTTGACATAATTCGGCTTTAGCTTTAGCTCCATGGAAAATGAAGAAATGTGAACTGGGCCGTGTTTGGCATCACACAGGCCGCCTGTAGCGTTGTTGTTGGAGATGACAGTATTTCAGCATGTTTCCTTAATCTCTGATGACACATCATAGTCACTTTATGATTTAGGACGGTAAATAAACACGAGATATTTCTCCTTTAATTAGTGGTGCATAATCTTGGACAAATTTTCAATTAAATTAGCACAAACCACTTGACGCACAGAAAGCCTGGAGCATTTTCTGCCGCCTGTAGGCCTGTAGGCTGCCACGAGGCAGCTGGGACTCTAGTCTGGAACTACAGTGCAATTTAAAGTTAAGTTCAGCGGGTTTGAACAGTATTTGGCTGCACGGCGTGAGCGTGTGGTGACCACGATGTGATGAAGTGTTAAAGGTTAGTCGTTAGCGGTGGTCCTCACAGATACAGGCAATCTGTTGTACGTGTGTAATGACACCTTGCTTTGATTGACTGGCATTAGCGGTTCAAGGTGAGAGCCTTTAGGCAGGGGGGATATATATATATATATATATATATATATATATATCGCCATGCCAACCGCTGCCAAGCTCGCATGCGGCCGCTTGCCAAAGGCTCTCATTCACTCTCACACACACTCTAATTCCCTCCCTGCCCCTGGCGCAGGAAAAATTACCACTCTTCTCTTTCTCTCCCCTCAATCTCCTTCACTCATTCCTCCTCCTCTCATCCCCATCTCCTCCACCCAGGGTGCCAACAGTTGGCCTCACCGAACGCGAGCCGCTCTCCTCACCCATTGTTCCTCTTCCTCTCTTCCTCCCGTCCTGTTTGTTTCACTTCCCTCCCTCTAGCCATCATTTGCTCTCATTCCCTCCATCCCACCTCCACCTGCCCTTTCCGCTCCTCTCTCGTCTTTCCTCCCAGCCATTCATCGTTCTCTCTTTTCCCCACCGACTCCGTCTCTGTCTGTCTTTCTGTCTCGCCCCCCCCCGCCCCTCCCCTCCTCGATCTATTCATCTCTCTCTCTCTCTCCTGCGTTCCCATTTACTGGCCGTCCCTGAACCTATTCATCTTCTTGTGACACCTTCACTCTCCTCCTGTGTCCCCTTCATCTGTCTATCCATCACTCACAATACCTGCACAAGTGTGTTTATAACCTGGAGGTCGTCAGAGGTTTTTATTATTGGCCATCAGGGGAAATTAGAGTGAAGAGACGCAAAGAATATTACAGTGCACCAAGTGCTACTGTAATACAGCTGAATGGAAGGAGTGAAAAAAAAGGCAATCTGTCATTTGTCGAGGACGTTTGGCTTTTTTTTAAAAGAACTAGTACAACACAATGCTGTGTCTCGGCTCTGGCTCCAGTGCAGGTTTCCAGAGCAATGACTTGGTCCCACCACCTCTGAAATTCTGTGCAAATTTTCAGAAAATATACAAAAGATATGGGAATATTAGGAGTCAGACAGATAAATAAGATAAATATTTGGTGGTGCTAATCCTCCAGTCCAGTAAACCTTTGCAGAAGTGCAACAAAGCAGAACCCCAATAAAACCTCCAGTGAATGTGGTTTTCTTCCTCCTCTTTCCTCCTCCTCCTCCTCCTCCTCCTCCTCATACCCAGTCTTGCGTCTGTCTCCTCGTTCTGTACGCACTTGGATGAATGTGTGCACTCTCACAAATGCTTTTCTCACTCTTTTAATTTGTTTATTCATGTTTTCTATCCTTTGCACACGTATCTCTCTCCAGTTTACCCTTCACCTCTTATCTTCCCCTCAATTTGTATTTACTGACCAGTAAAACTGTAAGTCGTCCATACACTGAGCTTTATTGGCAGCATGTTTATGGCACATCAATAATCACGAGGAATGGAGTACACTAATAATTGCTTAAAAAACCAGTGGGAGTGTGTGTGTCCATGCAGTGTGTGTGTGTGTGTGTTTGTTTAAAGTCTGGCCTGTGCTGACCTTTAAAAACTAAAGGTTAGACTGTCTTAAGCCCCATTTCTCTCCTGCAAACACACACCTGCTATTAACATTTACACACACAAGAAAAAAGAGAGAGAATTTAAAGGAAAGAAGGAGGCAAGAGGACGATGATGAAGCGAAGGGTGATAAAGAAGGAGGGCAAACGATGGAGCGGCGAGAAGAAGCGAAGCAGCAAAAGAGGGAGCAAAAGAGGTGAGAAGGAACGGATGGGTGAACGATAAGACGGCGAGGGATGATATATCATCCTGTAAAATGAAGAGGGAGACAGAGAAGATATCTGCGATGGGAAGAATAAAAGTGAGGAGACGACAGGGCGAGAAGATGGATGGAGCTGAGGTGGAGGGCAAGAAAGAGAGATTAATAAGGGAGAGGAGGGATGAGTGAGAGACAGATGGATGTGGAGGAAAGAGGGGGCAGATCAGGGCAGAATAATAGGATGGAGAGGAGGAGAGTTAGAGGAAGAAAGAAGGATGATAAAAGGAGGGAAGGAAAGATGGAAGAGACGATGAGTTAAATGGAGTCAGATGGAGAGAAGAAGAAGAAGAAGAAGAAGAAGAAGAAGAAGAAGAAGAAGGAGTGTATTGGAAAGAGTAGTGAGAGGGAGGGTGAGAGATGTGAGCTGCGATGGAGAGCTTGTGTGAGTCACATTGTCTCCTCCGCAAGCTATTAGTGATTTAATCACTCTGACATCACTGAGTGTGTGTGTGTGTGTGTGTGTGTGTGTGTGTGTGTGTGTGTATCATACCAGATTACCCTGAGCTAGTGCAGTCAGGAACTGGCTCATCACTCTTCCACAGCGGCGTGCATTCATCATGAGTAGAGTTTCTCAATCTATGGGCTGAGGCCCAAAACAGGTCACAGGCTCACGCTGGTGGGCCTTGACGAAACGCTCTGACACTGATATTAGCGGTTTGATGAACTAAACAACCGTTGTAATACGACAGACGTAAATATTGTGCTGACGGAGCAGAAATGGGCGGCATATTAGAAACCTGATGAAAAATGCAGTGTCGTTTCGATCTAAAGGCCTGGTCACTTCAGCATATAAAATGACCAAATTTTATTGAAAAATAGCTAATTTAAAGGACCAGTATGTAGGTTTTAGTGGCATCTAGCGCTAAGCTTGCACATTGCAAATACCTAGTCATGTCATACCGGATGATTGGAGAAAAACAGCTGCTGAAACAACAGTGAAAATGGCTAGCTGCTGAAAATCTACACCCCATACCTGTTGATTCCACTGGGAATGAAGAAGGCCGTATCTAGAGTCAGTCAACACAACAATTTATATTTTCAGGTGATTGTACACTAATAGAAACATACTTATGAATGTTTTATTCCATCTCTGCCATAGTGCATTGTATCAGACACAGTAAAATGAATTTGGGTGAACTTGGACCTGCAAATTTGCATTGTGAACTAATGGCAAGCTGTTTTCACAGCGCTGACCTTTCAGGGAACGGAGAGCCAGAGAGTCCATATGGGAGCTGACATATTAGCTGTGTGTCACCATTAAGTTCATTCTGTTGGAGCACAAACCGCTCCACAAAACAGCAAAATAAGACCGGAGTGAATGGCACGCTTTTGAATAAACTGTGTGAACCCTTAGCAGCTGACCACCGGGAAGCAGTTCGTAAGCTTGTTAGCTGAAATACCGTCAACGTAAGAACAGGAACAAAGAGGCATGGATGCTGAGATGAGCGTTACTGTGGTAATGGTGGACCTGAAATCAGTGTTGTAAGCATACAGTCTTCAAGCTAGGTCCACAAGTCTGACAGCTCGAGATGAAAAAGAAACTTCACCTTGCAAACCAACAGCTAGCAAGCAGTTTATCAATAAAATATGTCAACAAACTCTTCATCAAATTAAAGTAAACAGTAACCAGCCCCTCCAGGATTTCACAGGGATTGTTGCAGCCTAAAAAGCAGCTTTTCTATAAACATGTTGTGATGTTTTTAGACATGTTTTGCAATGAAATTGTGAGACCAAATGAAAATTGCAAAACAAGTTTCTTTTGTATAATACATTGAAAATCAAAGGCATCTTGTTCCAGGGAGAAGAAAACCAATCTCTGTGTTCTGAGTGTTCAAACTAACCTCACTGAAAAGGCTCAGAATTACAAAAACACAGAAAACTATTCAGTGTAATTTGTAGTTGAAGAAGTGCAGCGGGGGGGGGGGCAGTTGACAAAGAAGAAGAATCTATTTGGAGCTCAGCCAAAACAACACAAAAGTGATAAATGTCAGTCACAATGACAAATGTTGTGTTCTTTTCGGTTCCAGTGGAAAATAAAATACAAATCCAGAAAAGCAGTGAATAATAAGACAAAACACTGAGTCGGTTCACGCGTGACGTTTGCGTGAGGGACTGCTGTGATTGGTTGAATTTGCGGGAAGCTACAGTGATTGGTTAAATTTGCAGAAAAGTTGCAGAGTTTGGACAAAACTGCACAGAATTCACAGGGATTGGTTGAAGTTGCGTGCGTTCCTGAAGGGACTGTTGTAACGTTCCAGGACAAATTAAATAGAAAGAAGCTCAGAAAGAGTTTTTGTGACCTGCTAGTGTTAGCACGTCATGTTTGGCTAGCCTGTTAGCAGTAACTAGCCCTGTGAGTAATCACTTCGTCCTTCTCCTCTAGAATTAAATATCTATGAAGACTTTCTACTGTGAGAAGTAAAGATAAACTAAAGAATAAACCAGATTTTGAAGAACACTCCATGCAATTCAGCTTTACAACTCAGTTTTTTTCTGAATGCAGTCTAGTTCAACACAGTGAAAATCATTTCAGAGCTAAAATACAGCTGTGGAAAAACAGTACTGTGAATAAAAGACTATTGATTGAATACTGTTATTATTATCGTTTTTAGAGACAAAATGTAGGAAATTATCTTATTTAAATCAAACCACTATTATCATCTACTATAAACGCATCTCTCTCTTCAAATTAAATTCATAAAAACTGTTATCCAAGCACTTATCATCTGATTGCACCTGATTGCTGATTGCTGCACCCACTGCGCCCACCGATTTTTGTAATCAGAGTATTTGTGGCAGAATCCGACCGGTATTTTTGACGTATACTGGAGTTCGGTAATCCCCGCTGAGGGACCAGACAGTCCGAGGCTGCGATATCGTTCCACTTCATTAGATTGATATGGCCATCAGAGCAGTGTCCAATCATGCACAAACAGAGGTCACTGCTCTAATTGAATTTAACAATGCCCTCTTGACCAATCAGGGGGCAAATTGCTGGGCAAAACGAGGCCATGCATACAGTATGTCGGCAAAGTTGGCCAAAGCAAAAAGAGAAAAAGAAACGGCAGATAGACAGACGAATAGACAGAAGAATAAAGTTTTTAGTGGCAACTAAACTCACCGGCCACTTCATTAGGTACACCTTGCTAGTATCAGGTTGGACCCGCTTTCACCTTCAGAACTGCCTTAATTCTTTGTGTCATAGATTCAACAAGGTGCTGGAAACCTTAGAGATTTTGGCCCATATTAACATGAAAGCATCACAAAGTTGCTGCAGATTTGTCGGCTGCACATCTATGATGCCAGTCTCCTGTTCCATCACATCCCAAAGGTTCTCTGCTGGATTGAGGTCTGGTGGCTGTGGAGGCCACTGGAGTACAGTGAACTCACCGGCATGTTCAAGAGACCAGTTTGAGATGATTTGCAATCAGGTCTTAAACAAATCTCAGGTTACATTTTTGTCAATCATGTGATCGAGGAATGAGAAGCTCAGATAGGACACGAAATATATATTTTTTGTAAAATACAAAACCTGAAGCAGATATTCAAACCACAGAAATTCAGTTAAATACTTCAGTGCTTTAAACTCAATGGTATTTAACTTTCAACACTAAACAGTCACTTAAATATATTTGATAATTATTCGTTCAGTTGTCTGTAAGTTGATTAGACTCTCTCCTGCACATTACTCTGAGTATCTCCTGGGTTGCTTTGTGGCATAAAGAAGACAGAGGGCGCTATTCATCCAGCACTAACAGAACTTAAGCTTTCGGTCTCTTTCAAAGGCAGATGGCGGAGGGAGTGAAGAACTAATTTAAAAAACCACTTCCCACATGTTTATCGTCATTGTCAGCAAAAAAGAAACATAAAACACACACAGAGGACGCCGTGGGTTTATGGGAAACCAAAAACAGGAGCAGTGGTGTGAAACAGAGGCTACCAGTCGTGGCAAACACGGCCTTGTTTCTTCTTCTTCTAGATGGTGTAATGAATATTTGATGAACTTATAAGAGGCCTGCCGCGTTCCAAGGACGTCCCATAACATAAATGCAGTGGTTAATTCAGAGAAAGTGTTTAAAAACTGAGCATGCAGTCAAACATGAGGAGATTGCACCCCAGCCGACCCACCCCGGAGCTCCTCGTCTCGTCAGTGAACCCAGCTCCACGGCCTTTAATGTGGTCTTGGCGTGGCAGGGTGGGGGCCGGTGGAGCAGGGAGGCCCGGGGCAGGTGGTTGGGGGGTTATAGCGGGTGTATCTGTCCCCGTGTCGAGGCTCTAATCATGGGCATGGAAGGGCAGGGGCAGCCTGTTGCCGCAGCTCACGGTAGGTCTGTGAGCCGTGATTACAGGGTGTGTTGCAGTCCACGGGGGTTTGATCATAGGGAAGCATTGGCAAGAGTGTGTGTGTGTGTGCATGTATGAGTGTGTGTGTGGGTGCAGGCAGGGCTCTGACCATAGGGTGTGTTTGTGCGAGTGTGCGTGCGTGTGTGTGTGTGTGTATGCTTGGCAGAGGAAATTGCTGGGACTGCAGTGCTAAAAAAACAACCACAGGGGAAGATGCAGGGCTAAGAAGTACAAAACGAGAGACCCGGAGAGAGAGAAGAGGAACAGGGAGTGACGGGGATGCTAAATGGCAGAATTGTATAACAAAGAGACAGAGGCATGGGAGGGAAGGAGGAAACACAACAACACAGGGTGAAAAAGCAGACAGCCAAACACAGACAGAGGCAGCGGGGTTAGCATTTCAAAGTCGAAGCTGCCTCGACTGAAAGCTGTTTTGTATTTTAGCACTGCAACACGAGTATACCTGTTTAAATCACTACAGAAAATCCTTAAAGGGATAGTTTGGGTTATTTGATGTAGGATTGTATGAGGTGCTGATCGATAGTCAGTGTGTTACCTACAGTAGATGGTGTTTGGTACTGCATCCCCTTTACCAGAGGCAGAGAGAGGCATGAGGAAGGGTTGGGCTAACCCTCACCCTAACCCTCACCCCCACCCTGCTGCCGGTGGTTTGTTTCCAACAATTCATGGCACAGTTGATGTCACAGGTTGTAAACAGCTGCAAATGACAGAGGTTTGCAGGCGTTTACTGGGATGAAAAACCTGCGTTTTCATGCAGCGTTAGCCACTTAAAAAAAGATAAGTTTAGATTAGTTTAAGAGTGCACTACTTTACGTTGCTGTCAGACAGCCTTTTCTGATGGGAAACCTGCTGTTATATAATCCAAATATTATTCTCTCCAAACTGTTTTAAAGGGTTAGTTTCAATTCACATAATAACACATACAAACTAACCGATTGAGGCAGCAGTAGACCTGTTTTCTGTGAGGTAAAATTACTGATTTGGTTTGGTTTCCAGTTGAAAAAGGGTGTCTGACAGACAGTAAGTTGGACCTTTTTAAGTAAATAAAATACCTTTTGTTGCAGAGCAGTTCATTGCATAGCCTATGCTCGTGTCCCTCTCTGCTTCCATTAACTGGGGTTGCACTGACTGGCATCTAATGTGGGTAATACACTGATTATTTATACCCTACATAAAATAATCCAAACTATCCCTTTAACTGCAGCTTTAACTGCCTGGTTGTTGGCTTCGTCTTACACCCACAAATCAATAGACTCTTCTTCTGTTTAACGGCAGCGCTGCGGGACAAAAGACGCCGAGAGAAAGAGGAGCCAGAGGCGGGGATTCAAAACGGGTTAAAAATTGTATTTAGAGGAAGCCAGAGGTGCTCTGTGGTTGTGTGTGTGAGACGCTGCCAGTCGAAATACTGTAGTATGGCGGAAAATGTCAATAGGCAAACAACAGACGGCGGCTGCCACATCGATTTCAATACACAGCTGAAACATAATACACACAGGCGCGCGCGCACACACACACACACACACAGGAAGAGGAACACACTTCGAAAGCTTCTAAAGTTGTTAAAGATGTTGACTTAAGCTACTTAACTTTGACTGCTCTGACATTAGAGATGAAGGGAAAGAGGAGGAGGAGGAGGAGGGAAGAGGAGAGAGGCAGAAAATAAGAGTCAAGAAGCATGGAGAAGGAGGAGAAACAAGGAGAGGCAGGGAAGAGAAGGAGAAGAAAAGGGGGGATAAAAGCACTTTGTATCTCTCCTCTGCTTTTTCTTTTTTCCCCTCCGTCTTTATTTTTCGCTCCGTGACTCCGTCGTTCATCCCGTCTTTATCTCTCCCTGCCCTCCGTCTTTCTCTCTGTCAGGCAGACCATGACTATGCCGAAATGTGATTTGACTCTTTAATCTTCATAATCCATTTTGAGAGAGAATGTTTTCCTTTACTAATTAAAGAGCAAACAATGGACGTGGGCCTCACACACACACACACACACACACACACACACACACACACATAGAGTGGTTTTAGAATCTGTCAATAAATGGTAGAAAAGTGGAAAAAGAGATGAAATCAATAAGAGAGAAGAGAGAGTATAATAATACGGTTCTAGTGTTTCAACTTTCAGCGCAGAAAAACAAACCCTCGGAAGAAAACGACAAATCAAAACACAACAAAGCTCCTTTTTCTACTCCCATAATTTCTCCCTTTTTATTCTCCATCTTTCTCTCTGTTTTTTTCTGCCGTCTCCTCTTTGTTACGCTTACAATGGGAGGGATCAAAAGTTGCTACGGCAACAAACAGCGAAAGAATTTAAAAAAAGAAAATCCTGTCATCCTCGTAGAGACGCAGGAATCCTGACGTCCCTCGGTAGAAACGAAGAGAGGAAAGGAGGAGATGGAGGGAGGAAGAGAAACAGAGGGGTGGAAGTGTTTATCTGCCCATTAGCAGGCTGCTGTTTGAACCTGAAGGGATGAGGGGCATGTAGCGGCGAGGAGGAGACATCAGAGAACGTGGTGCAACTGCCGGGAGTGAAAACTGTCCTGAAATGCACAATAAGTATGAGCCGACTGTCTACAGAAAGCTGAAAGGCTGTTTTGTACTGTACTGTACTGGCTCCAGTTCAGACTGTAAATTGATTTTTTTTTTTAAATGGTGAAACAGAACTGAACTAAAAAATGCTGCAATAGACGGTTTACAACCGAGGGAAGATATCCGATGGATCAATAATACCCAATACAGCGTACGGAGCCTCGGAGTAGCCACAGACAGAAAAAAATCCATATATCAAGGGCACAAAAACAAAACATCAAGCGCTCGAAATTCTCTCGCATGCATCCAAAATACAGTCGTTCCTAAGTTTTGATTAATTTCTTGGCACAAGATACAATCGACTTCCTTTTTCTCTGTTCTCCATTCGCTGCCTCAGTGAAGTTTCTCCTTTTCTTGAAAAAGTGAAAGGGTCACATCTTAAGCTAGCTAATGTTACCAAAAACTAGCTAACTAGCTAGCTACTGAGTGATGTAGATAGTGTGCCAATGTTTTGCTGACATAAGCTGAGTGATGATGTGAATATATGTGGCTTTTACAGGTCCCTGAGCGACATGTTTTGCACATTATATCTTGAATTAATCAATCATGAATTTATCTTGTGCGCACCCAGTAGGACTTTGACTGCTTCTCTCTGTGGCTACATCAGGGCTCTTTTACAAGAAAAATAAAATAAAATAAATAAGGAACTAGCCTATCTCAGAGAAATGCATGGCGCATAACCAAACAAAATGGATAATGTATTACTAGTCTGGGTGTCAAAAGGATTACAAAGACAGTATATTAAAAAATGTTACTGGGTTATTAATTGGTTTAAAAACCAACAAGAAATGTCAAAATGTCCAAATAAAGTGGAAGAAACTGCACAGCGCAATCTCTTAATGTTATTCATGATTAGAAACAACACAAACAACACAATTGTAAAAAAAAAAAAAAAAACTTCACAGAGACATAATTAATTTAAACTGGAGCTAGAAGGCCAATTAAAAGAAAAAAAAAGGGAAAATGTATATAAATCTTATCAGACCTGCCAATGTTTTCCTGGGTATTTAAAGGAACATCTTCCAGCACCCTTCTGTTCTGTTATTTTCCCCCTTTATCATGAATAATCTTCATACACGTGTCCATGAATTTTGTATATTTGTCTGTCGGCACCCAGGTTGCCAGGTTATGAAACACAGTCCACACACACACAGTCCACACACTGCCTACAATTTCAACCCAACTGTCACCACAACCTGAGCACAGCTGCTCTCTGTGCAGCCGGCTAACTTAATCCTGTTGTCAAAATGTCAGAGCAGGTCGACATTTCGCCTGAAAAAAAATCTAAATACACCTGCGAAATTAAGCAGAGTCTCCACCTATACCCGATACAGTCACCAGGATTGCCTTTTGTGGAGCCTGTAGGGTTGATTTTAATATAGTGCACAGTGGGGAAAACAATGTGAGCCAACATATCATCTCCCAACAACACAAGCACGCCATTCAGGCACAGAGGGGTTTAATTATTTAGTTGTTTATTTACTGTCCAACTCCCCTCCAACCCCTGCGGCAAAACCCCGTGTAGTTTGAAACCTAAATGCTGGCAGGTATGGCGTACAAACAAAAACATGTACATTAACAAAACGGTTGGAGAAGCTGCTCTGTGTTGTATTTTATTTTATGATGTGACTTATTTTCTTTATTGTGTGATTGTTTTTTCCTTTTTCAGGTTAAAACAAATATACAATCAATATTGTAAGGTTTCAGAATAATGCAGTGTAAACAATCATTATTTTCAATCTCTTGCAAGAAGGTATAAACAATCTTGTTTGTTCAGTTATCTTTTGAAACTGCCTCAGACCTGCATGATATGTGACCAGAGGCTGTTTCTAACCGTGGTAAAGGGTTTTAGGGAGGATATATTCTAATACCAACTCTGCCGCATAAATACGCCCAGCAGGAAGCAGGATGCAAACTAACCAACCAGAATGCATGCTGTGTTTGTGGCAACCCACTGCTTGATGATATTAACATGTGAGATTCATGCAAAGCGGCGTGCAAGCATCTTATACTCTCATGTTGCTGCCGTCGTACATGCTTCTGCTGTATGGTTGGTTAATTATAACGGGAGGAGATCATTTCTAAGGGTCGCTAGGCGGTTGTGGAGAAAACAATTAAACCGTGTGGCATGCAGAATGGAAGGGAAAGCTAGGAGGCAGCTCTCAGTCACTCAAAAATATGCAAAATACAGCCAGCCTGCAGAAAACAGCCCCCTCGCTTATGGTTAAATCTATAAACCAGCACAAAAACAACACAAAGCAGCAGGTTCTGAACAAACAAACGCTAACAAATTTGTCTTTTATCACATAAAATGGCAAATTTAACAAATTACTCAGTCCAGCACTAGGCATAATGGGAAATTTTAGAGCAAGGAATATTTTTTTTATTATATCGGCTGTACCAGTAATATTAGTTGCCTTAGAATTAGGGCTGTGATAATAACCAAATTACTGCAATACTGCGGTCATGTGATGCCTACAGCAGCAGAGTTGAGCTCATTCCCATCATTTTTGCAAAATTTTATCAATCTCAGACTCTGATTGGTCGACAGACTAAACCCAAGGCATCATGGGATTGCCAGCGATTGGTTGACATGCTACAAACATGCTAACAACAACTGTTTTCAAGACGGAAAGATGAATAAATGGTCATGTTGATTTATTCTACAGAGTCACAGAAAAAGATGCTGCAGGGATTTGATTGCACCGGAGCTAAGGTTGCAGCATTAGCATTAGCTTAATGTTAGCCCTTATTGATCAGCTTACTTTAGGGCTAATCCTGTCACTTTTACTTTTAGAGTTAGCAGACTTTTGTTGGTCTTGAGAAGCTGCAGCTTTTATTAACTGACACACTGTAACTTAAACTGTACATTTACCGCCAGACTGACAGTTTACTGCTAAATTTAAGTTTCTGCTCCGCTATGAGCAGCACTAGGAGTCCTGCACACCGCCCACACATTACACAGCCATTATATGCTCCTGACAGTATGCTTTTAATTAAGTCCAATACAATTTTATTATTAAACTGACATCCACATCAAGAAAAATTCCATATTGTCACAGTCAAAGCGGTGTTTTTTGTGTTTGAGCATCTTGAGCAGATGGGGTTGGAGGTTACAATCACAAACCTGATTATTCTGTGTGGTTGCAACTTTAAAAGGCTGACAATCACTGAATTTTACCATTATTCATAAACAAGACATGTTTAGACTTTGAACACAGTGACATTGAGGAAGAAAATCCAAGCTGCCGTCTGAAGTTTATCTCAGTGTAATGATAAACAGTTTATTAAGCAGCGTGCAAATAAGCAGGAAGGGCAGGCATTGTTTGGAGAATGCTAAAGATGCTAAAGCGTGTGTGTGTGTGTGTATCTGTGTGTGTGTGTGTGTGTGTGTGTGCAGGGGTAAGAGGAAGAGATGACATGACACTCGCTAAATGAGCAACAAACATGACTGTGAGGAAATACAGCCAACTGTTCACACACACGCACACATGCACCTGCAGCGGAAAACACAAACATTAATGCATCTGGACGTACGAGCGCAAAAAGACACACATTTGGCTGCACGCATGCCCTTACGCGCGCCACGCACACACCCAGCGCACAGCTCCTGGGGATTTGGAGTTCAAAGGATGTTTTATTTTGGGAACAGCTTTGGGTTAGTCACCCTACTTTGGTGACAGACGGAGAAACAGGTTGCAAATATCAAACACTTTACAAGCACTGTGACACACGCAAACACCTTCCCACACACACACACACACACACACGCTCACACTCTCACTTTCCTTCCTATTTCCTCCGTCTCTCTCTCCCTTAATTCCAAGAAACATCTCGCCACAGGGAGAAAGATGTGTTGTTTAAAACTTAAGAGCCGACTTCTCCTTCACCAGCAGCTAATGTCTGATCACAGCTCTTCTGACAGCTTTGTCAAAAACACTAAGACGTTGTGTTTGGGTTTCATTAGCACATAACGCAACATGGCAGGATGCCGGGATTACAGTAAAACTCAATATTGTGTGGTGGTAATTCAGCTAGCGCGCTTCGGGGGTTGTTTCAGTTTCTCCATGATCCCATTAAAAAAACAAAATAACAAATTCTGTTATCTTGAGGTAATGAGTGGAGGGTTGCCAGTCGAATTTGTCAGAGATTCATGATGAGGTTTCTCCTAGAGCTCAACGCTGATTTTTTTCAACGGCTTTGTTTCCAGGAGTGAGTTTCCCGCTCATTCACTACATTGAGGTTTCATAAAATGCTGGAAACACCGACAAACGGACAGGCAAAGCTACGCTAGGGCTAACGTTCAGTGTGTTTACAGTATAAATGTCAGTTTACTTCCTGTCAACTACAGTAACGTTACACCGTCAGTATAAATGATCAGTGCTTTTGTGAAACTGAACTGTGAAAAGTGGAGGAACAAAATTAAAGATGAAAAAGCACATAAAGGTGATCACTAAGGTAGGAAACGTACCATTGCTGAGTTAAAAAGCAATAAACGGCTGTGAAGTTGGTAAAACAGACAGACGTCACACTACATTGTGAAAAGTAGAGTACAGTAATGGTTAAACGCAGCGTCATTTACAAGGTGACATATTGAAAAGTTTTAATAGTCTTTGGGGAAAAAAAACATTGTTTGTTGGAGGTGGTTTGTTATGTAAAGTGAGCACACACACACACACACACACACACACACACACACACACACACACAGAGAGAGACATAAATACACACACACACAGGGAGAGGCAGTAATTGAACAGGCGTCGGCACAGTTTGGTGGCGACACCTGTTTGAAATTTATAATGAGCAACCAGGGGAGAGGACCCCACACACAGTCATATACACAGACACACACACACACACACACACACACACACACACACACACACACACACGGTCGTCTGTGTCTTGGCTGTGACTCTGTGCTGAGTTGCAGGTCAGAGGAAGGCTAAGAATAAACTTGCCCTGCTGAGCCCTCTCTCGCATGCACACACACACACACACACACACACACACACACACACACACTGCTCACTTTGCCTTTGACTTCTACACACACACACGCACACACACGCACACACACACACACGTCCTCTGATTAACAAAACGAACAAGAAGCAGAGACAGAAACCCAGGAGAGTTTCTTAGGCTCCATTGGTAAACAAGAGAGGGATAAATAAAAGCAGCGTTCATTGGCTGAACAGAGAGAGAATTAGTTCTTTCCTGCAGTAAATAACATGAGTCCAAATAAATATAAAAGCATGGTGCTGTATATATATATATGTGTGTGTGTGTGTGTGTAAGAGTGTGTGATTTCCCAGAGAGTGACACTGAATAAATTCCAGCGGACTGACGATAACACATCCACATCATTCTCTCCCTTCTGTCCTCGGTTCATTATTAAGTCATGAAACGAAGACGTCCTTCTTTATCTTCCCCTCCCGCCATCTTTCACTCTTCAACTCGACATTGCTACTTCCCCCTTTCCCCTGTGTGTGTGTAGTTTAAGACTGCGTACAAAATAACACTTCCTCTGTGGGAATGAATTTCCACCACTATCTGTGCTTTAATGCATTTGCATACCAAATTTTCTTTTCACGTTTTTTTTTTTGTGTGTGTGTGCGTGTTGCCCGTGATTTGGGTGGCAGCGTGGCCTCTTAGTCAGCAAACAGCTTTAAATTTTACAGGAGCCAAAGTTTCAAAGTTAGTGTTCCTCCTCCATAAAGTTGAGAGACTCACAAGAGACAGCTCTGAGAAAGAATCATCAAAATCAAGGCAGCAGAGATTGAGATATCCTGACTTTTAAGTCGGCAGTGTGCAGCGGCTGATTGGACTGGAGAAGAGGGAGGATGCCACACCCCTATTTTGACCTGCCATCCCCCCTTACCATCCTCATGTAGCAGAGAAAGTGTGTTTGGATATACGTTAATCTAGTCTGCCTGACTTATTGGTCCTTTATCTGACTGAGGCTTGTGAGAATCTGTGGCCTCGACCACGGCTCTGAAACAGAAATCTGTGGAGCTGTCCGTGGTGCTGAAGTAGCGGACAGATGTGTTGCTGCCTAACTTCTACGCTGTGGAAACTGGACAAAAAAAGGAAAAGCTGCTGTGACTCTGCGCGCCACCATCTTGAAGCAGAAAGACACGTTATAAACTTACATTTCCCATAATTCATCGTAAATTTATAACCCAGGCTCTCTGTTATAAATCTGTGGCCTCCAAACACATGCTATGCTAACCCTGATGACATCACTATGACATAATTGTGGGGGCGGGTTATGTCCTTTGACTCGACACATTATGCACCAGTTTAACCAGTTGAGTCGCACTCTTCATGACAAGCAAACTGGCCTGTGTAAAATTGGGTGGACTGCCCCTTTAAACACATTTCCTCGTTAAAGTGTAAATGAGCAGGATGAGCTCCAGAGAGCACTCAGCTGAAACCTGACCTCTGACTTCCGATGAAGGGAAGCGAGAGAAAGCAGACGCTCCTTTGTGTGATTAATGTGGTATCACATTATTTTATATCAATTAGAGCTCAACAAAATTCTTCTTCACTCCATTTTCCTCTCCTCTCCTCTTGTCGGTTCTGCTCCGGTGCCTTTTAGATTTTCCCCCAGAATCTTAAGCAGCACCTGGCTCACCCCTTCTTCACCCGTCCCCCCACTTCCTTCAGTCCATCCAACTACTTTTACTGCTTTTCCAAAACTTTTAAGGAGTGCAGGAAACAGACAAAAGAGGTAAACAAAACTATTACGCAGGTAGGAGAAAGACATACTGTACGAGGGATTAGAGCGGATGGAGGGAGGTGAGGATGATGAGTTATGTCTGGGTTGTGATCCAGCTAAATTGCCTTGGCAGTAAGTCCTTTTTCCCTGAGTAAAGGGTTAGACAGAGGTGGATGGATGGAGAAGACGAGGAGAGGGATGAAGGAGGAAGAAAAGAAAAAGAGAGAGAAAGGGAAAATAAGGGTAACAGGAAGAGGAAGGCAAAAAAAAATATGACAGGGTAAATAAGTAAAGGTGAAAGGCAGAAGGGAGGAAGATGCAAATGAAGAGGAGTGGAGGCTGCGCAGGAGGAGGAGAGACATGAGATGACAGGGAGGTGAGGGTGGAGGAGAAGGTGAGGAAGGGAGGGAACGAGGGTGGAGGAGAAGGGATGACAAAACTCATGCTGCGTGGAGGAAAATCTAAAAATAGGCCTGACAGAAATATTGGGGAAGTGAGAAAGAAAGAAAAGACTGGAAAATGGGGGATGAAGGTAGGAAAGAACAAACGAGTGCAGTGGATAAAAGTGGGTTTACATTAGTATGGAGGAAGGAATTTTTTTGACAAGGGGCTCAAAGGCGCAATGATGAAAAGAGGAGAGAAAACACACAGAGAGGAGCAGCAGCAGCATGAAAAGATGAAAAAAACAAAGAAAGAGGGATACGGCTGGAGTGTGCATCCTGTTTGCACAAGTCAGTTCTCTTTTATTTTGCTCTAGTTTGTCCATCATCTCAGAACACAATCTTTTTTAAGGTCTGATTAAAAGAAAAGCTGGCTTAGACATCAGAAAGATTTTCATCTGCAATGGTGTAAAGTCCCATAATTCCACACTGCTTCAGATGTCATCAAACTACGTGTTATTGTTTCAGTGTGAGAGAGGCAGAATTTGACATCCCCATTTCCTGTTTATTATTATTTTCTTATTAAGCCTGTCTAGTTTGGTGAACCCAAGGTGCCAGTGCTGTTTCTGTTCTGCAGGCTGCTGTTAAGGTGCCCACACACGATCGGTGGTAAAACTGCTCGGTGCCGCATTGCTCTCCTTCGGTGACAGTGGTTGCGCCGCCGAAGGCAGCTCTCAAAGTTTAAATTATTTCCGCTCTTTATTATTTGACCTTGGCTGCCGCTGACCTTTCAAAGCAAAACCAATGAGATAACAGCTGAATGTGATGAAGTTGCCAGAAGCTGTAGAAGAGGAGAGTGATGAAAGAAAAGCATCTCCTGAACGAACACAACATTTAAAAACATACAACAATCTCATCATCAATTCTTGACATTCACACAGTTTTGTTCGGAGACTTTTATTTTGAAAATTTAATTTGAAAGCCCGCATTGTTTCCTTCATTCCTGTCGCTTCGCTTTCTGCCTTCATTTGTCTCTTTCTAATATATTTTAATCTTATTCTTTCATTTGTATTGATTTATATTGTCTTAATCCTTTTATTTATTTATATTGACTAGACAACATCATTTATTGTCTCTGCATTCTCCTCCCTCTATTTTCATTTATTCCTATTTCCTGTTCTTGTTTTGCTGTTCTTATCTCTTTTGCTGTTTTTGTCTTATTTTACTTTGTTTTGCGTCTCTTGTCTCTTAGTTTTACTTGAATTTTTAGCTTGATTTTCTTCGTGCTCCAGTTTGGCCTTGTGTTGTTATTTTGCCTCTGGGGTATCCTGCTCTTTTCCTTTGTTTGTCAAAGCACTTTGTAAACTCTGTTTATAAAGAAGCTATATAAATAAAGTTATTATTATTATTGCTGTTGTTGTTGTTGTTATTGCAGAGCAGACTTTAGAGGGGATGGAGGGTTCCAGTCTGGTCAGGTATATTTGTATTTTAATTACGTAATTTCCTATCCTGCTATTTTAATTCTACTTAATTCTTCACCTCATTTCACTGTTTAGTCACAAACTACTTTAATCTGTTCCCAGTACCTCGCTTTTCGCCTCATTTCTCTTCTCCTCACACACCTAAGGTCACAGCGGGGTTCGCCCCACCTCCCTCTGTTTTTCTCTCCCCGTCTGCGTCTGATCTGTTGATGTTCTTCATCAGCAGGATGTTTCATAAAGTCGCGTTTTGCTTTTTTTTCCCTATAGATATATTCACCCGCGATTCCGTTTTCACAGCAGCAGGAGAGCTGCATGTGGAGGAGGCTTGTTTTAAATGAAGGAGTCTATTAAAAGGATCAAAACCAACGTGGCACTGAATGACAGTGAGAGTGTGATTATTTTAACAAAAACAACGAGTGCAAATCTAATGAGAGTTTTGCAAGTCAAGGATTCCCTTCTAGACACAAAAGAGAGAGAGGTATGCAGCTCCAAAAAACAGAAAATCATTTTGTGGTGGCTGACCTTTTTATTGTGGCGGCCACAAATAAAACACTATATTAATTCCTTAAATGCTTTTAGATAATCCTGCTATCAGTAACAAGTCACAGATACGCAGTAAAGAGCTGAAATCCAGTGGTCAACCTCCTATGACCATCACAGAGATTTACACCCCCCTCCTCCCAAGGGAGGAAACACTGAATGCTACAGTTAGCTTAGCTTTTTGTAGGCCAAGACGGTATGACACGTGCTGTGCTTTGCCTCTCTGTGCCCTCCTTCATGATGAGCCAAGAGCAAAGTTCTTGCTATGGGAAGGCTTTTGCATGCATGACTCACTGTTATTTGCACTATTGTTTCTTGGATTAGCTTCCTAAGCATAGCTAGCCGTTCAGCTCAGAGGCTGAACACGACTAAGTCATGGACGTGTGGCTGTGACGAAGACCGTTTGAAAGGAAGGAACATGTGAGTTAATCTGCCTGCTCCCTCCACTGCTGATGGGCAGAGTTTCTCAGCTGAGTGAGACACTCTGATGTCTCCCTCTGAGCGCCAGCATGAGGCAGCGGTGATGACAGTGGCGAGCTGGTGAGCAAGTCGACATCGTCCAACCCTTAAACCCACTCTGCCCTTGTGGTGACACTCATACTTAGAGGGTGGCTGGTATCAGCTGGCAACCTTCCTGTTCATTTGTACAAGCATGCACTTGTATGCCTATACTTGTGGGGACCCTCGTTGACATCATGCATCTGCAAGCCCCGAATCTTTAATCACAATAATAGTACCTAACCTCAAACCCTTAAGCGTAACTCTAATCTCAACCCTCAAACAGCTCTTTGAACAGCCCTTCGACAAAATGTCCTCACTCTCAAGGTCTGAAACTAAAACTGGTCCTTACAAGTATAGAAGAACGAGCGCACACATACACACACCCACACAGGTAGACACACACTCCATCTTCTCAGTCTTTCTCTGAGGGCGAGCCACAGATGAACAGCTTTTGAATGGCCTTGCCAACATTTGGCCTCCCCGAGGCACACAGCCACACACAACCAAACACACACACACACACACTGACATAAATACGTTGAGTACTCCCATGTCATAAGCCTTAAGCGCTACTTTTTGTACAAGCCAAACCCTAAAAAACTATTTCTGACCTTGTCAATCAAACAGGACCTTGTAGCAGCGGAAACGTCCTCACTTTCAAATGGTCCTAGTACAGATACAAGTACAAGACCACCACACACACACACACACACACACACACACACACATACACACACACTCACACACAAACGCAGAGGCCTTGCTTTACAGGCCCCAGGAGGCGCTGAGGAAACTGCATTCCCAACCGCTTTATGTATTGGTCAATTTAACACCGCTAACATCAGCATATTAAAAATGCATGTGCCCAAGGACGCAGGAGCAGTTGTGTGTGTGTGTGTGTGTATGTGCGCACATGTGTGTGCAAGCATTTTTAATGCGGAGTAGCCTACCTTGAAGAGTGACATTATTACACTGTTATCTGCCTAATGGAGCTATTTATACTGTGAATGCATGTAAAACACTCAATTAAACTAAACAGCAATTTCTGAATGGGAGTCAATCACACAGAAAGGAAACACAGAGACACAGGAACGTGTCACAGGTGATGCCGAAACATCTGGCTAATAAAATAAAGGAATATACTAAAAATAAAGGTTCAAAGAGGGTTCTCTCTGAAGGGCAGAGGTTCTACCCAGGAGCATCTGCTTCTAAGGAACCCTTTTCTGAAGAAAGAGTTCGTCAGGGGTTTTTTGTAAGAACAGGGGATCCGAAAAGAACCCTTTTCATCCAAAGAACTCTTTCTTCAAAAGAAAGGTTCCAAGTGAATGGAACCGGTTAAAGAACCAGAACTAATTTGGTGGAAAAGGGCCTTCATAGGGTGTTCAGAGTGGAGGCTTTTACAGATGGTTCCAGGAAGAGTTCTACATGTTGTGCTCTTGAAAAGATTCCAACTGGTGCTCGGATGAGGACCAGGCAAAGAACCCTACATGGTTCTAGTAAGAACTTTATTTATAAGAGTGTTTTAAACCTGAGACTACTAAGGTATGGCACAGACTTAGAAATCTTTTCAACACTCAGTCTGTGTGCTGGAAATAAACATTGTGCAGGAATGCAAAGGTTCAAAGAAGCTTTGGATTTTGATGTCAGTGTGCAGAAAACGTGCGGTAAAGTAAATTATCAGTTACTTACATGGTCTCGTCGTTCTGAAACTCCAGCTTGCCGGCGGCCAGTTCGTAGTCCTCCCCTCCTTTAGCGGTGCCGTCCACGGTTCGATAGGGGACGGCCACCAGGCCTCGGGCGCCTGACGTCCTGAGCACCTTCACCTCCATCACACCTACGCTCTCACTCACCTTCTGACTGGCACTCTCAAAGGTAAAGATACCTGGGTAAGAAAGAAAGAAAGAAAAAGAAAGAAAGAACTTCAGAGGGGAGAAACACTAGAAGGACGTTTAAGATGAGGTTGATAAACACCTACACGCTCACTCACTAGCTTGCTCTCCAAGGTGTAGCCTCCCATATATGTGGTGAAAGGGATAATAGATTACCGCCCACTCTCTCCAGATAAAAGATAATAGGCATTAGGTAAACGCCCACTCTGCGCTCATCCTCCTTCACTTTAATTCTCTTTGGGCGTTATTAAACTTCTGTAACTAAAAAAGTTGCAGCGTTGGGGCAGCTGGAACTCTTTTAAACTTATTGAGAAATGTTTTTCCTGGGTACCCTGGGACGTTGCACCAAAGTAATAGACCCATGTGGATGGGATGCACACATTTCTGTCAAAAATATATTTAGTTTAAAAACATTACAGAACATGCAGCAATGTTTCTGCAATACCACATTGTGGAAAAATCTGCATTCACAATGTAAATAAATTAAATAAGATATGTATAGGTTTGAAAAAAGTTGGTAACATTTGGCATAATTTAAGATAATTTAAGTACACAATTTAACATTTTAATTCTTCAACGCATCCTGTGTTTTCCTGGAGGTTATAGCAACTAGCAGCTAGCAGGAAATGCACCATTACCTTGGATAAATTACGGATTTCTCTGGGTTTGACCATTGTTGGAAACATTTGGGATGATGTATTTACACAGCTCAAGAAAATATATAAAATAGGTCAACCATTTTAAGGTGCAAAAATGTTCTCACAATAGCTACAATATCATTGCAATTTATATTCCCTTAAACAAACAGTGAGGAGGATTCAAACTTTAATCCTACAAAATATAAAAAACAAATGCATTGTAATAAGATTCCTATGATATTATTCATTGGTTCCTCTTACCTGCATGATCGTCATCGTAGATGGTCACTGTGGCCGTGTGGTTGTCACCCAGCACGGCTTTGGGGGTGGCACTGGCGTCCAGCGGGGCGGTGCCGATCTCGGGATAACCAACCACTCGAGGGTTACTGAGGTGGACGTAGAAATACTCGTCCTCCTCAAAGATGTCGTCGTCAATCACTCCGACTGTGATCTCTGGTAGAGGAAATGTCATTTTAGGAGATTTTTGGCACCATGACACCACTGTTTGAGCAAGATAATTCCAATAATACACCTTAAAATCGTATTTTTGTTGCAGCCCAGGGTACAGCAGATGACCTTTGCTATTTAAGCTCCAGACCCAATGACATGTTTTTTGTAAATATGTCATGAATTATAGCTGTCACTGTTATTTTTACCTTTGAGGGTTTCTCCTGGCTTAAAAAGCAGCGTTCCCTCTGCAAACTCATAATCTGAGCCTGCGTTTGCTGTACCGTCCTCTGTGCGATAATCCACCTGGGGGGTGGGGGGAGACGGGAACACAGAGAGATGGGAGGCGGGGTGAAACAAGGGGTAAGGAGAGAAAAAGAGCCGTCAAAGATGAAACAGAAGTGAGCAGATATGAAAAGGGCAGATAAACACAAGAGGAGAGGGAGACGGAGGAGGAGGACAGCGAAGAAGAAGAAGAGAGGCATTTGGGGAGATGCGAACAGAGGGTGAGAGAAAACAAGAAAAACAGCTTCATTAAACCGAGCCCTCTGGTCAGATACAGTCTGATAATAAAGACTTTGAAGATAGTACAACAAAACTTTCCCTCCATCCTCTCTTTTCTCTCCATCTGTCCTGTTTAGAGCCCTCTTCATCCTTTAGGCTTACAACCTCACCTGCAGTCCTTACAGTCAGGTAACAGCGATCAGATTCTGTCACTTGTTATGTAAGTATGCATGTAACTGGAAAAAAAATCAGATTGCTTCAGAAAAAAAAAAAAAAATCTAAATCTCCTAGTCGACAAAGCTGAATCAGTGACTCAGTGTTATTGTAGTCACCCTCTTGGCTCTGCTCTAGTTTTCTGCTGTTGATGAAACAGTGACAAAGCTCTAAACTTATTTTTGAATGCATCTGTTACACAATACTGCTGGGACAACTGAGGCATAATAATATTTCAGATGATTCAGATGTCAGGATGACTGCGTTTGAAATTTTAAACCAGAGATTAAAATGTCAGAAATTGTATTTTGATGTGATCATAAAAGCAAAAAAAATATATAAAATGATGAGTTGGCTTTAATGTTAATCATTTATGCACATGATCGACATATACGTCTGCTAGAAATATGTTTTTTTTATGGGTATAAATATGACCCATAATAAACCTACCATGATGTCACTCGTTGGTTTGTGCACTGCTGTTTAAAAGCCTGGAGTCTGGCATTATGGCCGTCACCATCTTGGTTTTCTGGAGCCGGAAGTGACTATATTTCAATGCCTCTATTTTGATCTGACTGATAACTGAACTGAGGTATAATGACCTGTCAATCACACGGTAGCCCCGCCCTAAAGCGTACCCTACTTCAGTGCCTGTTTACTCTAAATGAGACCATAACTTACTAAATAAACATTGTCCTGTATTGAAGAAGACTGGAAACTAGTTACCTGAGACTCATCTGGAGCGCCAGAAATCACAGGGAGTCCCCAAAACATTTTCTGCTCTGGAGTCCTCAAAATCAGACCATTAACCACTTATTACAAGGGTTTTATGGCAGGAAGATTTATGTCAGAAAGGGCTTTCTGGGAGAAAGCCCTGGGGGCTAACCTCTTCCATGTGCAAAGTACTGTGTAGATTTCTCTGAACATCGTTTGTATATTAAACAGGCTCGGTTGGCAGTCTGGGATTGTGAACAGATTCTTGGAACTTTTTCACTGTTTCAAGAAGTGAGCAATCAAGTAGAAGTAGCCTCATTGAGACCGTCTGTTTGGTGAAAATAATAAGTTTTTCATCTCTAGAGCTCTGCCATGCCTGAGGAGGCTGTGTGTGGGCTAAATAGGCCACTTCACTCAACAAAATCAGCCTTCAGTAGACGGCAGACCGAGGCCACGCCACCAGCATCCCTCTGCAGACAGCACTGACGTTGCATCATAGATTCATTTGTATACAGGGAGAGGAATAGAGGAGACGCGGCCTTGCAAAGCCCCTGCGAGCAGATCAGATATCATTTCACTGACACAGACTCTCTGCGGGAGACTTGAGAGAAAATCTCTTATTCAGAGTATCAGGCCAGCGTTAAGCCGCAGATCAATGAGCCTTTGCAAAAGGATGTGTGTTTTCTTTGAGTTACAACCTGAGCTGAAAGCTAAAAATCTGCAGAAGACAGTGTTTTGTGTTGTGTCTCTCAGCTCCCTTGCGCACTCCTCAGTCACCTCACTTCTATCCGTTTAACAGCATCAGTAAAGAGAACAAGGATCCTCAAAGCCTCTGGAGTGAGAACATGTTATGGCTGAGATCAGACCAAGACTAGGAACACCGCCAAAGATGTGAGTGAAATCAGCTCACAGTGGATTTTTGCTTTCTCTGCTTTTGTCTGAATCTGTGTTTACTGCTTCTCTCCCTCACACACAAACACACTTTTCTTCTGATCGATCCTGCACACACACACACACACACACACCTTGACAGTGACTCCAGGGTCTCCTCCGTGTCTGGCGACTGTCAGTTTTAAGGAGCCACAGTTTTCAAAGCACTGGTACAAAGAGGGTTCAAACTCCATCCTGATGGTGTGAGGGTCGTCCTCCTGGGCCTGGGTCTCGTGGCTGCTCACCACCTGGAAAAAAAAAAAGGCGGGAGAAAAGCAGACATTTTAGGTGGCTGAAAAACTGCTAGAAAAAGTCTAGAGCCAGTGTTTGCTTTGTCCAGTCTGGGCTACTGTATAAACATGGCGATGCAACATGGCAGCCTCCATAAAAGAGGAACTCACACCGTCTGCTGATTCTAAGTTAACGAAAACACAACAATTCTTATTTATTTATGAATATTGTATTTTATTTCTGCCATATTCTGCCAATAGATCCCCCTAAATCTTACACACTCGACCTTATAGTCATGATTTTTATTATTTTCATCTCTATTTTATTGGCTCAAATGACTATGTAAATGTTGCTGCTCATGCAAACTGCTACATCATTATTTTAGCGTTGAGCTCATTGGTTTGGTTTTCTGTGCATGCAATTTTACTGCTTTGGTTCACTTTTCTTGAATGGCTGCCTTATGCAAAGATAACATTAATTCAATAAAAGTTACAAGGTGCTGTACAATACAAACATTGAAGGAAAACAGAACGCTAAAAACAGAAAATGAGAAAAAACAAATATGTGTTTTTTTAACTGGTCCAATGATAAATAAAGTGAGATCGTGTGTTTCTCACCTTGCGAGCCTGGTCGGCGGCGTGCTTCTTCAAAATGTTGCCAGCTCCGATCATCATCCTGGTTGCCTGGATACGGTAGAACGCTCTGCTCTTCTGTTGCTGCATCAGGACCTGATCGACAAAACCAACAAATGAAGAAGGTGATCCACTGTTTTCATCGTGTTTGTTTCCCCGTACCTTTTTTCCGCAAAAGCGTGGTTTGCGTGCACTAAGAGGATGTCACATGGGTAGGCGGGCTTTCATTGTGGCCAAGGACACATTCGCATACACAGCGATAAACAACCATCAAATGTGGTCTGACCAATCTGATCTCAGTGAGTGCATTTACACCTGTATTTAAAGCACTTTTCATTTGGGACACACGTTATTGCCAGGTGTGAACAGGGTCTACGTTACTTTAGACACTTTAGACGGGTGGATGATTGAGGTTTGAACACAGATCCTATACATAAAGCTGTAACTGCCAAAATACATAAGTGTAATCACTCAGACAATGAATGCTTTGACATCATAGCCGTCCACTTCCTTTAAGTATTAACTGCAGACAGCTCCCTTCACTGCAAACTTTAGCTCTAATGAGGCTTATCAATCTATAACTAATGATTTCAATAAAAATGTATGGGTGAACAGCAACTTAATATCTTAACGATCCAACAAATTGAAAATTAACAAATGGGCTTCTGCAGTTGAGATCATTAGATTAAATGTGGCCTCAGAGCTGGGAACGCTGTGATTTATTTAAAATTAAGGGAAGTGAGCCGGCAATTTCGCTGCAGAATCCTCATAAAATCTGCATCTCTTTGGAGGGGCTGAATCGGTAATTGTTTAGTTAAAAACTTGATCTGTTTTTGCTGAGCAAGTTGGTCTAACTTGATGAAAGTCCAGCTCCAAGTCAAAGGGGAACTTATTCTTTTATTGAATGATTCGCTACGACCACGAGAACCTTCATTCGCCCAGTGGAGTTAAACCTCCGGGGCAGCTGTCAGTCTTATTTACAGCACACGCCTCAGGGAGTAGCTGCAGGGGAAAGGAGGACTGAATGCAAACAAACATCTGGGAGTTGCTCCGGGGCACCTTGGGGTGTCTGCCAAGCTCCTTTCCTTCCCTCGTTCGTTCCAAAAAAACAAAGGCCGAGACCAAGAACCGACTTGGAGAGGAGGCAAGGGAAGGAAGAGGGTGAAGCAGAAAAGGGGAGAGCAGCAGAGACTTGGACAGCTTCTACAGCGTTAAAGGATGAACCAGAAGAATCCTTAATGAGCCAGGCTGATGATAAGTATTCATAAAATAAACATGTTTTTAAATATTCTGCAAGCGTGAGTAAATCTTACAACAAAGAGGTGTGTGTCTGTGTTTATGTGGCGGACATCTAGTAGCAGCTCCTTTCTTTTAACCAGGGAAGAGAACAGATTAACCAACTAGTCGGTTAATCTCCGTGACACACTGACAGTCAAAACTCAGCTAAACTAAAGCCAAATTTAACCAAAAGTTAAATTTAGAAGTTTTCATCGCTTATAAATATCAATAAACAAATCGCAAATCTAAATTCCCCAAAAAATCTTAACTCGAGGTCCACTTGCTGGTGTTATTTGGATTATTTCACATGTTTACTTTGCTGTCAGGCAACCTTTTTCGATGGGAAATCACTGTTTTGTTAGCCAAGTATCACCTTTTCCAAACCAACCAAACTCCATGGGCGAAATCATTGATTTTACCTCAGAGGACATGGCAGTTGCCGGTCAACCGCGGCATTGATCAGTTAGTTTGTTTGTGTTATTGTGACTTCAGTGAATAATTCAGATTCACTGAAGTCACACAATGATGCAAACAAACTCACCGATCAAGGTAGCGGCAGACCAGCAACACCCGTGGTCTGTGAGGTAAAATTACTGATTTTGCCTCTGGAGTTTGGTGGGTTTGGAGGTGGTTTATATAACAGCGTTTTCCTATCCGAAAAGGCCACCTGACAGCAAAGTAAAGTGTCAAAATGACATGCTGTTAAAAGCTCAGAATAGAAGGCAACAAACTGACCTTGCGTTACAGATTTTTTTGTGAAGCTACGGCTTCCAAAGTCAAAACTGAACTTTCACGCTCACATGTCTAACGTTCATATGACTTACCGGAAAAAATATCACCTGGATGGCAGAGGGGTTGCATGTTACAGTGCTGTCAATCAAGCCAAATGGCACCTTCCTCTGTGCAGACTAGTGATTTTATCAGGACATAACATTACTGTACATGAGGAGCGTCCTGAAAAAAACTCTTATTTCCCTCTGTGTATCTGTTAATGTGTGTGGGAGAGACTAACAGAGACTGTGTAGCTACCTGACACCCAGCCAACACACTAATTAACTTCCTTATGACTTATTTGTGCATAGCTGGGTGCTCATTTTCTGGAAATAAATGTGCATTAGATGGCATGAATTAAGAGGTTAATTTTTAAGCAAATTTACCACGGCGGTTATGTAATGAATGCTAAGAGAAATGCAAAATAATTTGTTAAAAAGCCTTTTGAAATGTTCTTTCTATAACAGCCGTGTGCTCTCCTGCCTGCTCTCACCTAAAACACCTTGTTCACAACTGAATGTGTCACAGCGTCATCTCCAGCACAATGTCACCCTCAGAGGAGTCGCATATTAAATGTGATGGATGATGTTTTCAATGGTTTCATTTTGTTAGAAAACAAACAGAACACAACTTTCAGGAACAAAGTCAAAATGGAAAGACGGAGACGGAGCAAAAAAGTTGGAGGAAGTCTTCACACAAGTGTGCACACTTTAAAAACTTAAAATATTTTGGTTAGATTGAGTTAGATAAACTCGGGTCTCTCACGTTCAAAAATATATCTGGTTAGCACCCATGTAGCTCATTTGTATAATCCATTCAACTAGTCCTTGAAAAAAATATACCAAATATAAATAAACCAGGATATATGATGTATGTTTGTGTTCATGTATAAGCAGCGTCCTCCTAACCTGATAATTAGCCATCTCAATCAGCTGCTCCATGTCTTTATCAGGGTGCCTCTGCTTCAGTTCCTTCAGCGTCCTCGCCATGTCCCTCCTGGCCTCGTCCTCCTCGTCCTTCGCTCCTCCCTCCTCCATCATCCCTCCGTCCATCCCACTGTGACAGTTCAGCGCCATCTGTCCGTCCAGCTCCAGCATGTCCATCTTGGTGAACCCCCCGGGACCCAGCGCCCCTCCTCCTCCGTCCATACCTCCTAACCCTCCGTCCGCCCCGCCCTCCGTCTCAATGATGATGCCGCGGTTCTTGTCGGCGCGGTAGCGCTTGCGGACGTACTTGTAGAAGAGGAGGCGACGGTCGGCCACCCAGGCCTGGACCACGCAGAGGGGGAAGAAGAGGAAGGTCAGCACCGCCTCCCACACCTAGAGAACAGAGGAGAACAACGTTTAACAATTCTGTCTTCATTCCTTCCTTCCTTTACTTCCTTCTTTTTCCCAAACTTAACAGCTACACTCGTACAAGACATAGGAGAACCCCTTTTGGTTCTTGGTTGAACCTTTCATAGAGGTTCCATTTGGAACCCTTTCAGAAAATTCTACTTACAACCCAAAACAAAGGGTCAAACCTAGAACCATCTGTGAAAAGGTCCATCCAGAGCTCCCTATGAAAGGTTCGATAGTCCTTGAAGAACCCTTCTTCTTAATGGAACCCTTACTCTTACAAAGAACCCTTGATAAACCCTTGCGTATGAAGGTATAAAGGTAAAACCTCAACCCTCCAGGAAGAACCCTTTTGGAACCTTTGTTTCTTTGAGTGGAACATGTCTGTCTGTGCTCACCTCCACCTCTCCAGGGGAAAACACACTCAGAATCAGGTAAAGCCAGATGTAGGCGAAGACGCTCCAGGCCGCCGTGACGAAGAACACCCGGAGGTGTTTGATTTTTCGCGTCTC
Organism: Lutjanus erythropterus; assembly: GCF_056507025.1. Classification (NCBI taxonomy): domain Eukaryota; kingdom Metazoa; phylum Chordata; class Actinopteri; order Lutjaniformes; family Lutjanidae; genus Lutjanus; species Lutjanus erythropterus. The sequence continues at coordinate 5,408,749 of NC_139339.1, read as the reverse complement.
TCCGTCGGGAACCACGTACACGCACAGGGCGATGATGATGAACATGTTGAAGGCAGCGCTGCCCACGATGGTGCTGGGACCCAGAGCGCCGGCCTGGAAATCGTGGCCACACACCTATAGGCGGGGTGAAAATCAGATTACCGTGTTCCCATTACATTCTGTATCAGTTAATCTAATGTGTAACCACCCGGCTCATATTGTGCTCACCTCAATAACAGACAGCAGGATCTCAGGGGCGCTAGAACCCAAGGCCATTAAAGTGAGATTAGAAACGGTCTCATTCCAGATCCTGACCGTGGCTGTGGTGGTCTCGCCGTTCGGCCTCTTTATTGTGATTTCTTTCTCCTGGGAGGTTATGACCTGGATAAGAGAGGAGAGGAGGAGGAGAAAGAAGATAAGAAAAGGGGGTTCCAAAGAGTAAGAGGAAAAGGAAAGGAAAGGTGGAGAAAGGAAAGGAAAGGAAGAAAAGAAAAGGAGGTACCAAAGGGCAAAAGGAAAAGGAAAGGGAATGAAAGGAAAGAAAAGGTAATGAAGGCAAAGTAAAGGTAAGGAAAGGTACGGAAGGAATGGAAAGGAGAGGCCAGGAAAGGAAAGGAAAGGAAAGGAATGGAGGTAGCAAAGGACAAAAAGAAAAGCAAATGAAAGGAAATGAAAGCAAAGGAAAGGAAAGGAACAAAAGGTGATGAGGCACGCAAAGGAAAAAAGAGAAATAGAGGAAATTAATGAAAGGGAGAAGTATGCCGTCTGTGTCTGTGTGTAGTTTTTTACAATGACACCTGAGAGCTGTCAAACAGAGGTCATAGTCAATAAGATTCACTGTGTTTCCTCAAACTGAGGATGACTGACATGAGTGTACAAACCAAACCCCAAATCCAAGCATCCCAACTTCTCAAATGAAACAAAGTAACATAATGAGGAGAAACTCATAATGGAACCTTGCCTACCTCTATAGAGGACATGAATCGGTCCGCGATGATGCTCATCCCCAGGAACATATAGATGAGTGCTACGAAGTAAACAATGGCCCGTGCCACTTTGTCCCCTACAGAGGGGTTCTGCGGGTTCCACACGGGCAGCACCACTCCTGAAATCAAATTAAACAGATCGTCAAACAGAGTTTCGCTGCAGAGGATCAGAAGAAAAAATATGGTTGCAACAGTTTTGTGTAATCGCTAATCTTTCTATCTAATCTCCTTCGTTCTCAAAACTCAGTGGCAGAACAACCTGATTAAGGATTATAATAAATGGAGGATTTTCCATATCGCATTTGTCCCACTAAAACTTAGTGAAATTGATCAATGCGCTTCAGTTTCAAGGCAGTAAACTGCCACCACGAGCTGATAATTCATCACCGGTACGCTTGACTTTGGAGGGGCGGCAATGAAACACTGTCACGTTCGCACGGTGTGGCGCTCTCGATGTGGGTTTGCTATGAATATTCTGCTGACGGTGTTCGGCTTTAACTGCTGCATTTGCACCTGGACACTGGAAAATAAGTCTCTTTGCTGCTGTTTGCAGAGCCTCTGGACGGGTCACACAGAGTGAGCTGCCAAAATGTGCTGCAAGAAATGCCAGGAGGTTGTGCTATTTTAGGAATTAATAAGTCCTTACGCTAAAACAGTGATTCTCAGCCTTTTCAGGCCACGACCCCACAGAATGATCAGGTCCATGATTGATCCCCTGAACCTTTACTTTTATTATTATTATCACCATAAGAATATCAGAGTACAGAGCTTTTCCTGCTCCCCTCTGGCAAGACACTTGCCCCAAATGGCTGAAGATAAAGTTAGTATAGTGATTTTTCATTCCTCTATACATCCTGGATGTGTGGTGCAGCCAAGAAATCTGCAGGATTTTAAAGCTGAAAAAAAAAAAAAAATCATAAATATATTAATGCAGTCAAGCCATATAATTTAATGCATCTCCTGCCTTCATTAGACATAATTGATCATGAATTTCATGCTTAATTGCTTCCTACAAAAGAGGAAATTGAATTGATTGAATAAGTCGCTTTAGAGATGAAAAACTGTGGAGGAAAGATTTAATATTTTCCCTTTGAATTAGCCCGTATGTTGTGTTTTTTTTCTGAGCTTTACTGATCAGAAACATCACTGTGATAAAGGCCTGTGATATCACTATCACGGATTAACCAAAGGAGAGAGAGAGAGAGAGAGAGAGAGAGAGAGAGAGAGAGAGAGAGAGAGAGAAACTCTTTCCCTCGTTTAACCCTTTCAAAGAGCTGCACTCGCTGTAAAGATTCATTTCCTGTCTTTCCCTCTGGACTCAAACCATCTGCAGGATGGTTTATGAAAAATAAACACCACGTGAACAGATCAGACATTAAGCAAGTCGTCAAGCGTGTTAATTGGTGTTGCCATGGATACATATGCAAGATATGGTGGCTTGTAATGACCAAAGAAACTGAACCTGAATATATATCTTTACTTTTACTTTGAAAATCCTGGCATCAGAGGACTACACTGGGTTCAGGATCCCAAAAATCCTGCAGGACCCAACACAACCCTGGAGGGAACAGGAACACACACACTGAGGGAGCTGACAGTAACAGTCAGGAATCCAGCGAGAACAGGATTAAGAAATCTGTCTCAAGTACAGACCTTTATCCTCTGCTCTTAGAAATAAAGGTTCTATCTACAGCCATTGAGGGTTCTTTTTCTAAAAGTTTGACCCAATTCCTTAGGGGATTCTACCAAGAACCCTAAATATATAACAGGGGTTTTATCTAGAACCCACTTAGGGGTTTATATCAAGAACCCTTTTATATTACAGAGGTTTCATCTAGAACTTACTCAGGCAGTTTCACCAAGAACCCTTTAATATTCCAACAGTTTTATCTGGATCACACCAAGAACCCTTTTATATTATGGTACAAGGAACCCTCGTTGGACGAGTTTGTCAAGGATCTCAACAATCCTTGAATAAATCTTTCTTCCAAGAAGGGTTCTTTAGATGAAAAATGTTCTTAATGGAACCTTAGTCTAACAAAGAACCGTTGATGACCTCTTTCTTCAAAAAAGGGTTTTTCACAAGCAAATATTTCTGAGTAGAACCTCGACACTTCAAGAAGAACCCTTTTGGAACCCTTATTTCTCAGAGTGTATGACATCATGTTAAACTGCAGTGTTCTCTCAGGCAGAACCAGCCCACCTTCCTGACAGGGGTCCCCGCTCGCGGAGCAGTTCTTCTCAGACGCACTTGCGTGGACGGATCCAGGACACGACAGGAGGAGCAGGCAGGAGAGGAGGAAGAGGAGGAGGGATGAAGAGAGGCGGGGCAGAGGGGACGGAGGCGCAGACATGGCTGCCGGAGCCATTTGTGCTGCTGCCGGGACTTCACTGGACTCTGCTGAGTTCTACTGGGTCTGCACGGCGCGGATGGACGTCCAGATCCTTAAAGGAGGACAGAGAAAGAAGGGGGAACCGTTAGTCAACTTTTAAATCACAGCTTTTAGTGAACTCTCTCATGAACTCTTCCTGCCGGCTTTAATTCTGTTCACTATAAAAACACCTTCTGCTGCTTTTAAATCAGCTCAGGTGTCTTTGATTAAAGCAACAGGTTGAGGAAAGAAGGAACCTTATATCTGCGCCGGAGTGTCAACATCCGTCACTTTTAGGAGAATTCAATAGAGCGTGGTTGCGGAGTGCTTTACTGTGGATTAAAAACAGATCATATGATATAAAAAGCAATAAAAGCAGTAATGAAAGGTCATTACAAGAGTCTGTAGAAACGCTGAAAACGGTGATACTCTTGTAACCGGCATCTGTAATAAAGTTAAAATAATAAAGTCTATAATAAAGCTGCAGTAGATGCAGCCGGCTCCGAGCTCCACAGGAGAGCAAATGAAAAGAAATCAATCAGCTCTTGTTTTTAATCTGGACTGTAGAGCAGTCGATAGGAGCATCATTTTCAGCCGGACCACAGCGGCAGACACACATTACTCTGTGGGTAAAGTGGACCTGAAGAACTTCAGGATTGTTTCTGATTTATATTTGTGATTGAAATCTTCCACAGCACCAAACTGGATATAAACTTGCTCATGTAAGACTAGCTTTGTGCCAGGCTGTTATTTAAATAAGAGCAGAAAACTCCCCCTCCCCCCTCCAGTTAAACCTGGGCGATATTGGTCGATATCAATAATTATTGATCATGTACAGTAGGTCGCGACTGACAACATGTTGTGTGCTCCATCACCTCTGGCTTTGGGAAATGGCCATCATGATGATGATAAAGTTCTTATATTACATAATTTGCATCTTTTGCTGATGATCAAAAAGCCCGTCTCCAGCTGGGCTGCTGTTGGACTCGTCACCGGGACAAAGACACGGGATCACATCACCCCTTCGCGCTCGCTGGCCTCCCCGTTAGAATTCAAAATTGATTTTAAAATTTTATTGCTCACTCGTAAAGCCTTAAATGGCCTCGCTCCTGAATACATTTCTGATTTATTGACCTGGTATGTACCACTGAGGACCACTGAGGACCACCGACGGAGCTCGGCTGGTTACTCCCAGGTCACGGTTTATGACGAAGGGTGATGGGACTTCTGCTATTAGAGCCCCCACACTATCAAACTCTCTCTAAAGTCCCTATAGCTTCTTCTAAAATATCTTCTTAAAACTTTTTCGCCTTGTAAAAGTTTTTGGAAATACTTGATATATCTTTACAGTTATACTGTTTTATCCCTGTTTATTTACTTACTTGTTTGTACTCTCTACTCCTCTGTGCTCATGTTCCTGGACTTATTTTTTTATTTTATCTGCCTCGTCTGGTTTTATTTTCTTTCTAAAGCAGCATTGATAAAAAAGAACAAAAGAAAAAAAACAAGGTGCTACAGGAAAGGAAAAAGCTCAAAAGAAGATCTCGTCTTTGTCTAGTCTGTCTCCGAGACATAAATGTGCTCAATTTGAGATCAATATGAGGCCATTTTCTCATACTTCTTAAATTCGTCTCCTGAGACTCAGCCTTTGTTTCGTCTCAGTTTGAGACTAATTTGAGCCCAAACAAAGACTAAAAATGTTCTTTTTTTCTCTCACTGAACTGATCTTATATTTGTCTTGAATAATCAGCTTTTAAGATAACAGTGAGATCTAAAAGAAAACTCGGTTGTCTTAAATGAGATCTTAAATTCGTCTCAGAGGTCAAATTAAAGTCTTGTTGCTCCAAATGGTCGACGAGGAGAAAAAACTCTGAGCTCAGCAAAAGATCTCCTGCTTTTCTTTTATTTCTCTCCAAAGGGGTGTTTAGGAGAAAGAGACGAGGCTTCAGTGAGCTCAAAATAAAAATCTCATTTATTTCTTATTTCCTCTTGGTATGAATAAAGTTTATTTTTATCATTTTTTATTTAGTTAGTTTTTACAAAGGATGTTAAGAAAACCCTGTGATCTGGTCCCATACTTTGAAATTTGAAAAATTTAATGAATTTGAGTTCAGCAAGTAATTTAAGTACTGTAAAAGAAATTATAAAATTATTGTGAATATTAATGCCCACTATCCTGAAAACAAAATCCCACTGCTCTGAAAATACACACTCTGGAGGTGGAGGTTAGTCACTCTCTGCCAAACTCCATTAACATTTTCCTCAATTTAAGTGTTATAAACATCTACACCTTCTAAAAGATTATTAATGATTTCTTAAGACTCGTAAACAGACACTTGACTCATTCAGCGAATATTCGGCATTAATTTTAATCTGTTTCCTTAATTTCTGGTAACATTTGATAAATAAAATGCACATATTTGAAGTCGATTAATGTCAAATATGGACAAAATATTCAGCTTACAGCTTGGTACAGTAAATATGTTACATTTTTCTCCTTTGAAAATACACTTGGGGTTTGATGTAAGTGCTGCCTGAGAGGCGTCACTCAGGGCAAAAACTAGCCCAGCATCTCTGCTGCTGCTGCTCATGAATGTTTCGGTGTGAAAGCGCGGTGAAGGCCAAAGTGTTCAAACTTTGATGACTCTTTTAACTCAGGCTTTTTCTCTCATGTGGACGGTATGAACACATTTAGCACGAACTGCAGCGTTAAAACGCAGACGGACGCTGACTTTCCAGCGCTCGCCACAACTCCCGGGTGGAAATAATGGCCTTGAATGAAGCCTTTCATGTGTGAATCAAAGTCATTATAGACCACCGTTACAGTAAGCGCGTGCAGCCAGCTGTAAGCTGTAAATGCTGTACCGCGTTACAGACTTCAAGCTGCTGTACAGTGTTTGGCAGGAAACGCAAGCGGAGACACAACAGCAGTATGTTTTTGTGACGGGAGGAAGTGCAGTGGCTTTTCAGTTGGATCGCGGTTAATATGTTGTGAGTGTAAACGGACACAAAAAAAAAAAAAAGAAAAAGGGAAGAGGAACAGTTTGAACCGGCAGCAGTGGGTCAAATCAGTGCAAACACGTACGCAGAGAGGAACAGAAACATACGCACCAAAGTCAACACACACACAAATACACAAACACACACAGCGTCAGGGTTGTGTTGAAGTTGCTGACCTTGTACTTGCATCCTCTCGCTCTCTCTCTCTCTCTCACACACACACACACACACTGCACACTCTGGGTTAGTCAGCCTTGGGGCGAAAAATTGCTGACCCTCTCCTACGTGCACACACACACACACACACACACACACACACACACACACACACACACACACACACACACACAACCTCAGTTAGTCATCTGTCGTGACATTAGCGGGGAGTTGCTGACCCTGTCTTCATCTATCTTCCAGGGTCTCGCTGCTCTGACAACAACCTGTCACTTCAATACTCAACTCGCTCCTCTCCTCCGCCGTCTATCCCGCCACCGCTCCCCTCCGCTCCTCTCTTTCTGTCTTTCCGGGCAGAAATTTGACTTCACTCCTTCATCGCAGGTTGCTGCTGTAAAGTCTTTAGCTTCCAGTGATATAAATGAGGGAATCAATGAAGGGAAAATTGACCTTTCCAACCTCAGCTGCAATTTTACAAATCTACAAATGAGTTTTGACTACTTCAAACACCCTTAACCCTGTAGGAGGGCCCGGGGGGAAAACTGATCTGAGAGCATTAGTCTGTAATTAGTCATTAACTTGATTAAGCACACATTTATTAAGGAACACGCACAGTTTAAGTATGAGGTAAACTGACAAAATAAAGGCTTTAAATTTAGATTTTAACTCAGGGCTCCTCTACAAGATGAAGCCTCCAGATTACGTAATAGAGCAGGTGCACTGCTTCAACACTGTCAGACTCACGGCGGACGTTTTAAAGGAACAGTGTGTAGGACTTTGTGGCGTCTAGCAGTGAGCTTGCAGATTGGAAACACCTCACCTCACCCTCCTCTCGCCCTGTATATTCTGGGCTGCTGTAGAAACATGGTGGAGCAACATGGCGGCCATCAAACTGAACACAGCAGAAGCAAAGTTGCATCTGAAATCACGCACTACGCACGTAACCAAAATCTGTACTACTGTTCAACATACTTTTGTGTACATAAACAGTATAGTGTGGATATTTTTGGACACACTCTTCAAAACACATCATGTCACTTCCTGAGAGTCTCCATGTTGGCTGGAGACAGGTAACCATGGTAACCCATGCCAACAATGAACTAATTTAAAAGATATCTTATAGCAAAGTGAAACCTTACTTATATTTACTTGTTATTGTTGTCATCATGGCTGCATTGCATTGTGGGATATTTCTGCTAGCGTAGTGTTCAGTGCTTGCATGCACCTCACGTAAGTGGTTTCATACTAAGTTTTCGGATATACTAAAAAAACCTCACCTACTGTTTTAGTGTACTAAAGAGCATGTTACTATGAACTTTCCAACAATTTCCAGGTCCAGTAATTTCATGGTAAATAGGTGGTAATTACAAAGTAATATATTTGGTAATTTATTAGAAACTATGCAAAAATTACCTCCATATTACCCCCCGATTTCATGCTAATTTATGTGATAATAAGCAAGTTCCACTGTCATGTACCTGGTGGTAATTAGCAAGTAATATATTTGAAATTTCTCTGAATTTACCTGCAAATCCCCCCCAAATTTTCATGGTAAGTATGTGATAACTCACAGGTTTTCATGCATACTTATCATGGCCTTTAAAATCAACGATATATTTTGTTTACCGCTCTATAAAGTCAACTCTCATACACTGATGATGCTCGAAATCATCTGCATCGCTCAGCCATCTTTCTCTTTTCTCTTCTGCTTTTACCTGCTTCATTAAATCTCTTTCCCTCGTCACTCTTTCCCAATCGTCTCCATCTCCACCCCTCTCTCTCTCTCTCTCTCTCAGCCTCTCTGTCAGGCTCCGTCTCCTCCTGCCCACTTCTTTCTGCGTATCTGCGTAAGTTAATGTCCTGTCGTCCTCCGTCTCCCTCCCTCTCCGCCCACGCAACCACTTCACGTCTCTAGCACCTCTCCATCTTTTCTGCTCGCGCACCCTTTCACACCTCTGATCCATCCAACCTTATCGCTCCTTTCGTGTCACCCTCGTCCGTAAACAAATCTGTCCCATTTTTAGTCCACATACGTATATTTGCTGGCACCACAGCGGCACCGTAGTACATTAAACTTTAACTCAATAGTGAAAAAAGAAAGGGAGAGGGTGAATGTAAATGGCAACGACTAAACACAAAATTAAATGTCTCTAGTTAAAAATGCAGCTGTGGCTAAATTTCAGCTTAGGAGTTCTGTGTCAAGGTATTTATAATTACCATATATTATTTTGTGCTCAAAAAAAGCTATTAGCCTTTTCTTGGGCAGAGTCAAGATGGTCTTTAATTTTCAGACCTGACTTAAGAGCAGCCCTTTAATAATAATGTTCAAGGCTGCATGACAGAGAGGGGTCTGTGTGCGCACGGAGCAAATTAATACAAAATAGGAAAGTGGAAAGTCACAGGATATTAGATGAAAACGTGGCAATTTTACTGGAAGAGGATCAGTAGGAGCACATGCAGAAGATGCCACGCAGATTCATTATCATGAAGTCAAGTGGAAACACACTTTCATCTTGGTAATTTATACATCTTACGAAAGTTGTACACTTTGATGTTTGGTAGCAGCAACCACATGACTTGTCATGAAAATCACACACATTAAAGGGATATTTTGGATTATTTCAAGTGCGTTTGTGTGAGGAATTTATCTATGATCAGTGTACTGTTGTGGACAGGGTCAGCTGCATAATGCACAACTAATAATATCAATATCAGATTAAGTGCATACCATATTTAGAATATTTTCACCACTTCACATTGCAATCAGATATTTTTTCCAACAGGAAAGTGTTGTTATGTAAGCCACATATTGTTCTCCAAAAGCAACCAAACTCCATTAGCAAAATCAGTCATTTTACCTCACTTCATCATTGTGGTTACTGGTCGACAGCTACCTCAATCGGTTGTTTGTTTGTGTTTGTGTGTGATTTCATTGCTTTTAAAGGTTATTCAGATTCCCTTAAGCCCTACAACAACACAAACAAATTAAATAATCGAGGGAACATTAGACCAGCAACTCTCCAGTGAAACTACCAATTTTGCCTATGGAGTTTGGTTGGTTTGGAGAGAGCAGTCTTTGGTGTACATAAAGGCAGTTTCCCATCAGAAAAGGCGATCTGACTGCAAGGTAAGCCTGTGAAAATATTGTAAATCTAGACTAACACTTGAACTAACAATTATTGGTGGTGGACGTTTTTATTAAGTGGCTAGAATTAATTTTTCTGCCGACCTTGTCCACATCGGTACATTGCTTAGCTTCAAACTGGGGGCCTGTCGACTGCCATCTACTGCAGGTAATACACTGACTATGGATAATTACCTCATATACCCCACTTCAAATAATCCAAATGATCCCTTTCAGAGGAACACACTTTCATCTTGTTACTTTATACATCCTGAGACAGTTGTGCACTTTGATGTTTGGTAGCAGACCTGCCATAAAAGCCAAAGATTTACTGTAACACACGTTAATGGGCTCAATTTGTCAGATTCGTGTGATGCAACAAAATAGTACAGCAGATGAGATGTTTTTGGTTTTTAATAAACATAAAGGTCTGACACCAGTTCAGGGCTTGTTTCCTGATCCTTGTTCATGTATAAGTGTATGTATTTGTGTGTGTTTCTTATTTCCCAAAGGCTTTCGCTCGTAGGACATGAATCATTCTGATGGACACACACACGCACACACACTCACAATGACCTGTTCTGACTGTTCTCAGGCTGCTAGTGATGCTCAAGTCCATGCATGTGCACACACACACACACACACACACACACACACACACACACACACACACACACAAGCACCCAAACCCACACTAAACTGTACAATCTATTGACGCACACAAACATGTTAAAATGTTTGGTTCTGCTTTCGATCGAGACAACAGGTGTTCAGAGCGTATTTGTGTGTGTGTGTGTGTGTGTGTGTGTGTGTGTGTCTATGGGAGCATGTGTGAGCATTGAGGCAGATAATTTGATGACTGGATGACGCATGTTTACAGCATCTTCGTAGGTGAAAGGCTGGAAGACATTGATATAACAAGGGGATAATGAGCAAGATGGAGAGAGCGGAGGGGAGAGGAGGGGAGAGGAAGGGAGAGGAGGGGAGAGAAGTTTAAGATGGCGAAATGTCTTTAAATGCACAATATGTAAGTTCTGCCACTAGGGGTCTCTAACATTGAATCGATAATAAAAGACGTAGTTTGACGACGGTTTGAAGTAGCGTGAAATCATGGGAGTTGTTGTTATCATAGACGCACATAGACGAAGTAATGCATTAAAGTTTTATTCACATTATGTTTAATCATGTTTGCTGGCTGCCATCCTCACTCTGTGACATATCCACTATTTCAAATATATAACATATGTTTAGCGTTTTAGACTTTCTAATGCAGAAATGTTACATAATTTGGCTTTAAATAAAAGGCAGAAAAAAGCAGCTGATGATATTGATGCCTTCTTAAAGTTATAATCCTTTCTCTCTAATCCTCTCTGCATATTAGTTGGGATTCTTTGTGGCGGAGTCCGCCACTCCCGCACTGGATTCAAACTGCACTGGGAAATCACAGAAAACAATGTATGTAATCCAACATTACTCTGTCACTTACCTAATGCATTGATCTGAGCTGTACTAGGTTGCTGCTAATGTGAACATAACATTTGCTGCTCTTTCACATTAAAAGCGTTTAAATGGTGGCTTTTATTGTGAAGGAGTCAGTGAAAATGCCATTTATTTTTCACTGAAATTAGCAATAAATAAAAACTGTATTTACAAAATTACAAAAAATGCCATTTTTTGATAGCAGATTATTTTAAATCTTGTTACAACTTTATAGCTTTACATACTGACTTGGGTGAAACAGGAACATATTTTATGTCAAAAATATTTTCTGGCTTCCCCTCTATTGCTCAGCATTTACGCTCAGCGATTTAAACACAGAGCTTTAGCTTTAGCTGCCTTGTAGCTAACTATTAGCTGTTAGCTGTTAGCTGCCGGGCAACAGGAGCAGGCTCAGCAGCCTCCCACTGAACACCAGCAAAGAGTTCACTGATGGAAAGATAGCTTCACTTCTTGCTAAGACAAGTTAGCTAACCACTAATGACTGTTAGCATGGGTTGCACTGACTTGGCCCCGGGGTACCGTGAGCCAAACTCAGCAAGAAAACCACCCCGGTATCCTATTTCCTGTCGTCAAACTGGCCTCCGTTGGTCTCAGAGGTTGTTTCAGTCCCTTTCCAGCCGTGTTTGCTTGGTACTCTTGGCATCAGCTAATATGACCACTCTCCTTCCTACATTCATGGACCGTTTTACCGCACAGTCTGTGACAAGCCCCTCCCTCGCTGCCTATTTACAGGAAACACGTAAGCAGTAAACTAGCCGTTTAATGGGAACTTGAATCGATAAACTTTATAGCCCTGGGAATAAGCAAAAATCAGACGTGATAATGAAACATCTCTTACCGTAAAGCAATATAAAAGAAAGGACACAGCGACAACAAACAGTCCTGACCAAAAGGACGTGTCTGTCTGGAGAAGCAGTGGCTGAATATACCGCCTCAATAATGTCTGCCTCAAAAGTGAATTTGCAAAATGTTAAGTATAGCATGTGCCAGAGGGCCCGGACAGACTGGAGGATGAGATGAAGGCAGACAACGCACAGATTCACACCCACTGTAAAGCACATCACACACACACACACACACACATGCACACATGCACACACGCATGCACACACACAGAGGCTTCGACCCGCTTATTGAAAGCAGTAAGAGCATTGACCACGGTTGTTGATTCATATCTCATCAGCCGTGCTTCGCTGCTCTGCCTCGGTTGGCGCCATGAATCACCACACACACACACACTGCAAAGGGCTAATGTTGTCTCAGGGTTAAATGACATTTGATTCATCACATCTTCATGGGCTCAGCTAGCGTTGCCGCTTTCATTAGTCCATCTCGCCGCCTTGTCCCCCTTTCTCTCCGTCCACCCATGCTTTCACACCCATGCCAACACCGTCCTAACAAGTCAGATGACCTGATATGAGCTGCTAAAAACTCTGAAGTGAGATCATATCACTGTTTTCACTGTGCAAATCACCTGCAACTCCTCCAGCACCCCGAGGAAAGTGTGAACTAAAATGGCGTAGGTAGTGTTTTGGTGTTTATAATATCTCTCTGCCCTCCAGACAAAGACGCTTTATATAACTACAACACAAAAGTGGTTGGACCAGGAGTTAGATACTCTCTGAAGACCACTTTGAGTCCAGAGTCATTTTCTTTTTTTATAGCTTTATACTCTATACTACACCTTATACTTTGAAGGTACTTATTTACAAGAAAATAATATAGATAAATACAGATAAGTCAGTTTATCTTGTGTAGGTTAAGGCTCAAATTGAGATTCAGATTTTTTTTCTCCTTCCCATCCGTCCTCGCATCTCTTTATCTTTATCATACCACCTTTCCCAGCATTCACTCTTCCTCATCTCCCCGTCAGGCTGCTATTTGGAGGTTCCTCTCCCAGCGAACGGCCGTGGGGTTAGAGTGCATTTTAAGATTTTTATGAGCCCTTTTAAGCACAAATGGAATTGGCTCCTGATTATATTTCACATTGGAGTGCAGTCTGAGATCTTTGTCGGTAAAAGACCAGGAATCTGGAGTTAAGTTTAGTTTATTTTTTTATAGGGCCTTCAAGAGGAGATCAGGAGTGCTTTATTTTTTATCTCTGTTTTAATCAGAATATATCAAGACTTCACTACTGCATTTGTCTCTTTTACACTTTTATTGCACTTAACTTAGAGATGCAGTGACCCACTTTTTTCCCCCTCTGATCTGATTTTATTCGATACCTGAATTTGGATATTTGCTGACACCTATACCCGAACACATTGCAAGTCGCTGTCTTGCTTGTTGTCTGTGTTTTTTTTTACCAAGCTAACTGAAGTAACTATCTTCAGGATGAAAAAGCCTTTTGGAGCTAATATTGTAGCGATCTGCTCTCACTAGGTTAATAAAGTTCATCATCGCCCCACACACACCCTTAACTATCACAGACATACCTCAACTGCTGAAGCAATGTCTGATGACGACAATCCAAGATGGCGCGCACGGTGCTACAGGGAAGCGGTGTGGCCGGTGTGGTGTTTTCATGTGCTTAAGTCTGCGTTTTAGTGGCTGTCTTCCTGGAACCTGCGGCCAATCATCTGATTACATCCTCTTCAAAGCTGCAGCAGTTCCTGAAGCATACCACCGCCTGACGGAGTTTAATTTTTTGCCTTTTCTCTGTTCCTGTTCTTTTGCTTTCAGTACTTTTATTTGAACTGAATACTATGTGCAGTGGTATTGTCTTGTTTGTTGGCTTTGTTTGCTTTGGATGTGCGTTCTTACAAGTTCAAGAAAGGATCACTGTTAGACGCTGCCCAAAAGGCACCCCAAGCATCCCCAGTCAGTCCATTGCAATGTTACTGTAGCACTGACAGGAAGTAAACAGACGTGCAGCTCGTATAACAGATATATGTCACACTATACTGTGCAAGTGGAGAATTACCTCAGTATCTTCTCTATAAATGTATTCTGATACTGATAGTGGATTAATAGTGGAACTCTACCCTGAACTACACCATTTTCTCTTTCCTCCATCTTCCCTGTCCCCATCCATCCCTCTATATTCCTACCCCTCCATCTCTTCATCACTTCCTTCTCCCATGGTTCCCCCTTTCCTCCCTCCACTATCCATCCCTCCATAACTAACAAAGTTATTATCTCTCCTCCACAGCGAGTGAGAGAGAGCAAGATGAAGTCAGCGTGACTGATCTTGGTCATATCTTCAGTGTGTGTGTGTGTGTGTGTGTGTGTGGATTGTTCCCTGTAACTTTACTGGTGTTTTGCTGGGTGCGAGCATGTATGTGTGTGTGCGTGAGTGTGTGCACGCATGACTGATCTTTGGCTGAAGCCGTGGAAGCTCCAGGGTTGGAGGGAGCAGGGGTTGGTGGTGGTGGTGGAAGTGGAGTGGGGGAAGCAATGAGGCGGCGAGGGGAACCCAGGAGGGAGCAGTTATTTGTGGGAAGAGGGGAGCTGTGCGTGGAGCTGGCTGCCTTTGGTACACAGCGCTTGAGAGACGGAGCTTGGTTACTTGGTTAGGACAAGATTAGAGGAGAGATGAGGAGCGGAGGATGATGCAACAGAGAGAGGAGGAGGAGGGAGAAGAAGAAGAGAGAAAGGTAGTGAGAAAAACAAATGAGAGTGCTGAGATAAACCCCAAGAAAGGCAGGGAGGAGATGCACAGAGATAAAGAAAGAGGCGGTGAGTGAGTGTGTGTGGCTCTGGGATTACAGCTATCGAGCGGCTGAAGAGCTGATGAGATGCGTAATTAGGCAGATTTAAGGGCGATAGCGAACGCGCCCCACTGGGCCATGGATACAGCTGTCCAAGCATGTTAGAGAGTGCTGCGAAGTGCTGCCCATACTCCGGAGCACAGTGCAGATTTAAGGCGATGGCGAACGCAACCCAGTGGAACAAAAAGAAAGACATCAGGGATGCGGCCTGGCTGTCCCCTCCACGCAGCGTTAAAAGTCGCTGCAGAATGTCACGCATGGATCAGTGAGCTTTCAGTCAGTGGAGTGTGTGTGTGTGTGTGTGCGTGCGCAGGTCTGCAGAGGATAGTGAACGCAGGCTGCAGACAGACTGACAGCTGTCCACTACATTCACTGCGTCTTTACCATCGGATGCACACGTATAGATTTGAGCATTTACGATGAAAAAGAGCTAATGAATCATGAATGAAACATTTCAAAACAGGAGCCAGTGAATGCACCACAGTGAGCTTAGGCATTCATAGAGGAAGCTGTTTCACAATGTTGATTTGCAGTGCTTGCAAATGCATCCCACTGGAGCTTAAAACAGCCACTTATGCACCTGTTCCTCTATGTCCTTTCATTTTAGCAGGAGAGCCTGATGGTAGGTCGCTGCAGAGTCATGTAAAGTGAAAAAGGTGCAACGGGTCCTTTGCACTTTTGAGTTTTATCCAAACCAAAACTACAGGTGTGAAATCTCGACCAAAAGTCGAATGACATTTCAACCACATGTTAAAAATATCTGGACCGTTCGATTTTTGCAGGAACTGGACCTTTACACGTGAAAATCTGTGACCGACACTTGCTGGCTGTAAACACTGCATGTGTGTGCATGTTACTGAAATTGCAATATGGCCAAGTGCAATATCGAAATCATAGAAGCTGCAGTTTTTTTGATAAAGTAAAAATGTGTGACAAAACAGAAATGAAGTACTGTGGTGCTGCAGAGACGCCCTGGACTACAAATCCTGTTCTCCACGTGTAAGAAAACATGTTTGCTGTGATTTTTTTCCAGTGAAAATGAATCAAATCACAGTCACAACATCTGTCAAAATAATCACAACATGTTTTTTTTTACTATATTGTGAAGCCCAAGTGTGTGTGTGTGTTTGTGTGTGTGTGTGTGTGTGTGTGTTTGTGTGGTCAGTGCTCTGGTGGTCACTCAATCTTTCTGCCTACAGGACTGCTGCTCAACAATCGATCTACCACCAAACTCATCCATCACTCTGAAGACAAACACACACTGTCTCACACAGGAACACACAGGAACACGCAGGAACACGCTGCCACAAGATGCATCCATAGAACCGAGCAAACACACACCATTCAGACAAAACCATCTGCATGGGCAGAACACACACAAACACACATATTCACATTCGTAGGTGCTAAATGGAACCATGAAGTGTTCTTCCGTTGTCCCCATTGAACTCCACTTGTTTCACCAAGATCCCCCAATGACAGGTTCTAAAGTGAAACCCATCCATGATGTAATGGTTCCACATAGAACCCACCCTGGGTGTTCTATCAAGAACCCTTCCACTTATTCCAAGGGTTTTATCTAGAACTCATCCGAGAGGCTCTACTGATAAAACTTTTATATTAGACTCCAAGAGTTTCATGTAGAACCGACACAGGGGGTACTACAAAGATCCCTTTTTATATTCCGAGGTTTCATCTTGGACCCACTCAGGGTGTTCTATTGAGAACCTTTTTTATATTCCAAGCATTTTATCTAGAATCTACCTAAGGAGTTCTACTGAGAACCCTTTTAGACTCCAAGGGTTTCATCTAGAACCACACCCAGGGGGTTCAACCAAGATCCCTTTTTATATATCAAGGTTTTATCTTGGAAACAACCTTTTTTTTCTTGAAAAAAAGGGTTCCTCAGAAGCAAATGGCTCTCAATGGAAAGTCATCAAGAAGAACCCTTTGAGAACCTTTAATTCTAAGAGCACACAGTTTGCAGAGTAAGTACAGTACAGCACAGTACAGGACATGCTGGGGGCTCACACACACACACACACACACACACACACACACACACACACACACACACACACACAGCTGAGCATTCCATGTAATGTATAGATGTCAGCTTTAGTCATATAATGTACAGAAAGTCGGATCAAGCCTCTGGCCAAGGTCACAGAGGTTAAGACTGAGAGAGAGAGACTGAGAGCCTATAATCCCACAACTTAACTCCATCTCCCCTCGTCCTGCCATTTTTTTTCACATCTCCTCTCAAAAAAAAAAACTCCTCTTAATTCAAAAAACACATTTTTTGTCATGTAGCTGCAGCCAAGACAACGTCTCATCCTCAGAACAGTTTAAGGAACAAGAGAAGGTGAAGTTTGGTTCACGAGGAGAGAGCGGAGGAGTTCTCCGTCCCCACAAGAGCCTGGCTCCTTCATTTGCTGCATACAAATTTCACCACAGGCTACAAAGTCAATGTAGGTTAATGTTATCCTCCCCGAAGCAATAAAACTTTCCTTTATCACGAATTCCCTCTGTGTGTGTGTTTTTTTTAAACCGTCTCTGAGGAAATCTAACCCTTTAAAATGCTGTTAGGCGCTCTTCTGTCATATAAAAGTGTGTGAAGTATGAAAATGTTGGCCCGCAGCCAAAGTTCTCACTTTTCCTGTCCCTCCATCAAGCCTGATGCATAAACATGTGAAAGTTTGTGTAGGCGAGGACATCAGCCAAATGGGGTTAAAAGGGTTTTAATGGGGTGTGACATTAAAATGAGAGAAAATGATGCATGATATGATGAGGCTGTGTGTGTGTGTGTGTGGACCTACTGTGCATGTGTGTGTGAGAGAGCATCTTTATGTATGTATGTAAAGGTCTGTATAGCGGAGTTTGAGCGGCCAGAGGCATTAAAATCAGAGAACATGGAGGTGGAAATTAATTTGTTTGAACACTTTTATTAGGAAAAGTGCATAAATATGTCTGATTTAAGTGAGTAGAAGAGGCGGTCATGCATATATGTATGTGTTTATACCTAATCAGGAAACACGCAAAGACTAAAAACACGCAACTGTGATTTTCCAGCTGTAGAGAGGATGCTTCAGGTCAAGCAAGTAAAAATGCAATATTTACATTAAAGTTATAGAGTAACTGTGGTTCTATGAATTATGGCTGACCACCAGATATAGTATCTAAGCAGTAAAAGAACTGTTTTTGACAGAAATGCCAGAAATGGATGATAGAGAAGAGAAAAAAAATGGACCACCTCTGCCATGTTTAAGTGATGAAGCACTGTGTAATATATATTTAAAAAATGTATGATTTATATGATTTCTCTGATGCTCAGCTGCAGCTCTAATGGGAGAACCTGAGTGAGAATCAGATTTTAAGACCCAGTACGATGTGTTTAATGAAACCCAATAAATCCTGATTTTTTTTTTTTTTTTTTGCACAATATGATATATCCATATAGAAAATGATTATATGGTTTAATGATGGTCTTTGCACAGTTTTCTTTAACACAGGTTAATGTTTCGAGCGTCCTCTGGGGGAAAGATAATTGCTAGTGATAAATTATTCTGACAAATCAATAATCTAACCAACATTTATGATCGTGCTGTTTAAACTGAACACAACTAAAGACTCAAGTTATATCTGCGACAAAGCTGGTCGACATGAAGCGAATGAGACCGCGTGCGCATGTGTGTGCGTGTGTGTGTGCATGCATGTGTGTGTGTGTGTGTGTGTGTGTGTGTGTGTGTGTGTGTGTGTGTGTGTCTCAGAGTCAGTGAGGGTGAAGAGTTTATCATCACAAACATCCTCTTCATCCCCCGGGCTTGTTTTAGATGGATGATGCAAGTTTCTCTTTGCTTCCTCTTCCCCGTCTTTCCCATCGTCCTCACCCATCTCTCATCTCTCACCCGTCTATGTGTTCCCCGTTCTCCCCCGCTCTCCTCACCTCCCGCTGCTCTTGTTTCCCGTCACTCCGTCTATTCCCCTTTGTTTCCTTTTCTACCTCCTCTTCTAACTCGTCTCTCTGTCTGCGAGCCTCGTCTTGTCTTTCGGCGTCAAACCTCTTTGCCCTCTTTCATCCTCCTGCACTCTTATAAATAAGTGTTCCAAGAGGGTTCCTGCTGCCATTAAGAACCCCTTTAATCCAAAGAACCCTTTTTGAAAGAAAGAGCTCTTCAAGAATTGTTGAAAACATGGGCGTTAAAAGATCTTCAACCTCAAAGATTCGAGTGATTGTTAAACTAATGGATGACAACAATAATATTGAATGTGATTCAATCTTTTTATTGCCTCATCTGTAGAACACAATATGGTTCTTCCCAGAACCTTCAGAGGACAAGAGGGTTATAGGTAACATGTAAAAGGGTTCTGGTAGACCCTTAGAATATATAAGATTCTCAGAAGAACCCCTGGGAGGGTTCTAGATGAAACCCTTAGAAATTTAAAAGGGTTTCAGTAGAGCCTCCTAGGTGGGTTCTAGATAAAACCCCTGGGATATAAAAGGGTTCTAGATAAAGCCACTTGGATGGTATCTTGTTTGCCCCCTTAGAAGGTGGAAAAGCTCTCGACAGAACCCCTGGAGAGGCTTCTGGGTGGAACCATTACATGATAGAAGGGTTCTCTGTAGAAACTTTCATAGGGGATTCTGGGTGGAACCTTCCACACAGGGTTCTAGGTGTAACCTAGCTGGGTTCTACGCAGAAACCTGTGCAAGGGTGACAGGGTTCCAGGTTCTCCCCACACCCTGTTTCCACCAACATGGAACTGTCTCTGTTCTGGTTCAAGCACCTCATCTTTGGAGCATTTCCAACAAAAATAAACTGGTCCGGCTCCTGACAAGTTGGAACCAAAAAACAGCAGGTATTCCTTTGGGAACCTAATTGGGCGTGTCAGGTTCTTCAGTTTGTGCAGCACCCTCTGTTGATGACATCCTTGATTACAATGGTTCCACTTAAAACTGGTGGAAATGCAGGCTGGTTCACTAAATAACAACAAGAACACTGAATGGAACTGCCTGAAGAACCAGAGCTAATTTGATGGTTCTAATTAGCACCTTTATGTTCAAAGAGTGAACTCCATCTTCCGCTCCTCTCTTCCTCCCATCATGCCCCTCTTTCTCTCTCTCTCTCCTGGCGTCTCTCTTGTGTGACAAATAACAGCAATCTTAATAAAAAGGCTAAAGAAAATCCCCTTGTCACTGAGAGCTTAGAGGAAACAGAAAGGGGGAGAAAGACAGAGGCCATTTGCTCATATGTACGTGTGTGTGCGTGTGTGTGTGTGTGTGTGTGTGTGTGTGTGTGTGTGCGCGCACATGCAGGATGGAGGGAGGAGAGGGGGAGAGAAAAAGAGAGGGAAAGAGGGAGGGAAACCAAACACAAGAACAATAATTGGAAGCTGCATTAATCCCTCTTGATCTCTCTGTTATGTCACCCACTAGTGAAGTGTAAGCACACACACATGCACACAGTGTGTACCTGTCACTGCACACACACACACACACACACACACACACACACACACAGTTTTTCACATGTCACACACACTCAACAACATGCACTTTTCCCTCTCCATCTGCACAAGCACCCACCCTGTCCTTTAAACACACACACTTATCTTTATCTTTTTACGCACTCACACTCTCACCCACTCTCTTCATGCTATACAGCGATAATAACTTTGGCATCCCATTAGTCACCGTGGTAACAGCATAGGGCCAATCATGTTCTTTAAGCCAGCCATTTTCCACACTCTCATGCTCCTCGTTGTCACTTCTCGGTTTCTATATATACGGGCTGGATCTGTTTTCTCTGTTTCTGTCCTCTGCTCCCTGCTCCATCTGTCCTTTCACTCCCTGACTCTCACCCAGTGGATGGGTTAGTGAACGAGGCCAAACAGACGCAGGGGTCAGGGGCTCGAAGTGTCAGGGGGCCCCATGGGCTTCATCTAGAAAATGTCACTGAATGACACGCAAAATAACAAGGGATGGCTCCATACCACTTTTTCATGTCTAATACCAATAACAGTACGGTAACCTTGAGGATCTGCAGATACCAATCGGATCAAGTCTTCAGCTGTTAATAATATATTTGTATGAATGCAATCTGGTTAACCTAACCATCTCAAAAACAACATATTCTACTGCCATGAAGGAAGGAACACACAGCCCACAACATGACTCAGCTGTGCAACACTGCTGCTTCTTTTTAGTTAAACATTTTCTCACAGAGAATTTTCAGCAGCATTTTAGAGTGGTCAGCATCATTTAAACATCCAAAACGAAACTTAAATAAATGCCAAAGCAGTGCAAAACTTCTACAAAGAGACACAGCATGACCACAAAGAGACGCTAAAGAATTACAGAGACACAAAACAACAAGAGATGCAAAACAACAGAGAGAATGACAGAAAATGACCACAAAGAAAATGATAAAAAGATGTAAAGCAACCACAAAAAGACATCAACATCAGTCTCAAAAACACCACAACTGTATGTAAAATGACTGCAAAGAGACGAAAAATGAAAAATGAAACAGAAAAGATGCACAATAACCAGATAAACATGCAAAATGACCACAAAATGATGTAGAATGACCGGAAAACTACGTATAAAAGGCCACAAAATGATGCTAAACGACCACAGAAAGATTCAAAATGACCACAAATGATGCAAAAATGATTACAAAATGATGCAAACCGGCCAACAAGAGACATAAAGATGCAAAAATACCACAAAGAGCAAAATATCTACGAACAAAAAACACTAGCATAAGAAGGTGCAAAACTACAAAAAGACTTCAAAAAGCCAACATCAAAGAGACTCAACCACTTTAAAATGATGATTAAAAAAAAGAAAAAAGGACCACAGAGAGACACAAAACCACCATGCAGACAGGTGAAACTGGTTGTCTTGTTTCCATACAGGAAGGATGAAGGGTATTTTACATATATGTACACATAAATACATAAATACACATATTTGTGTGGAGCGACTTTTTATTTATGGTTTATTGACATTTGACATGATTATATTTAAAGAGGAGACTATTTTTTTTTTTGCATTAAAAGAGAGCTGAAACAAGATTGAGTTGATTTTAGTCTGCACCTCTTCTGATAATCCATAGATTTGTGACTCATAAAGTAAATTAAAAATTCATAAAGTACATTTCCAGCTGCAGTGTGATGGAGTGAAAACCCATAATTTCAATGCTGCAAATATTTTGGCACCACTACTGAACAATGAGTTGGACAGCACTTATCTTGAGAGCAGGGTAAAAGGAGCAAACCTGTCGCACAGTGTTATGTTCAAATGAAAGAAGGGATGATTAGAGAGAGAGAGGGAGAGAGAGAGAGAGAGAGAGAGAGAGAGAGAAACAAAAAGAAGACAAAATGAGAGCAGGGAGCAGAGAGCGAACAGGCCCTGTGCTGTTGTGGTGTTACCACAGTGATTAATGGGATAGGAAAGTTATTATCATTATCATTATGACTATGAAATGAGTGGGTGATGGACTCTGTGTGTGTGTGTGTGTGTGTGTGTGTGTGTGTGAGAGAGAGAGAGAGAGAGAGGGAGAGAGAGCGTGTGTGTGTGTCAGCCAGATGGGAGAAAGCAGAGAGTAATGTTAGCAGATTATTCATGGGGACGACATTAACTAAATCAATTAGATAAGAGGGTTTTCCTCATAAATTAGACTGTTAACTGGAGATTACAATAACAGGCTGGAGCAAACAGCCAGGCGCACGCTGGGTTTCCTGATATAAACACTGTTAACCTTAAATTGATCCTGTCTGGACGGCGTGAAGTGATCTCTTGTTTTTTTGGTCACGTAGACGGTCAAAAGGCTGATTTTAAGTCTCTGAAAAGTCTGCATCAGGAAATCTAATGATGTTATTCAGTATTTTTGTTGTTGGCAAGTTTTCATTGTGTTATTAACCATTTACTAACTGTTTATACACACGTACACGTCCTTCACAGGTGGGCTTAAAACAGTACAGCACATTTTTACACGTGTGAAAAAAAAAAGAAATGGCAGCGCACGTTTGAAGTAATCTGTCCAGACAACGTGTTGTCCAAAAACACCTGACAGTAAAGGTGTTGATGCCGGCAGACTGAGAACAGTTTTAGACGATCTCTCCTCGAAGACGTTCACGGTGTTGCTCTCGTTAGTACACATTAACAGTGACAGCAGCAGATGTCTTTTTCTCATCTATTTTTCATCGTCTTTAAAACTTTATTCTGTTCTAAAACCCTCCCAGAAACACAGATCTGAAACGACGCATCTCTGCTCGCAATCTGCCCAAACCTGCTAACAATAATAATAATAATAATAACAATAATAATAATAGTAATACTCCCCTCAATAATAATTGTGAGCAGCTCTATTCATGTGTGTGAGGCAGAGTGTGTGGGAGTGTGTGAGTGGGCGGGCGTATGAGCTGTGGGATGTCAGGGTGAGCTTTAATATTTCACTATCACACACACACAATGTGAAGTAGTTGGAATGAACCTTTACTGCCATTATAAGGAAGACAATAGTCGCTGTTCCTGCCAGGCTGAATAGCTGCTGGTTGGCTCGAGCTGTAACAGGTACACACACACACACACACACACACACACACATCAGTTTATATCTCTTCACGTGCACACAAACAATGACAGTAAAATGAAAATGAATGTGGATGGACCTCTACTGTCAGTGTTGTAATGACTAGGACAGTAAAGCAATGAGGTTGGCAAGACTTTTAACAGGTACAATTAGCGCAGTGACACACACACACACATGCTGCTGCACAGGCTTAGCCACAGATGCGGCTGGCGGTTAAATCCAGTTGGAGAACAGACAGCGCGGCCGGGGAGGGGGGAGAGAGACAAAGACGGAGAGAGGGAGGGAGTGAAGGCGTGGAAAGAAAGGCCGGGGACGGGGAGAGAGATTTAGATTAGGAGGTGAAAATTTTTTCGGGCTTGGCAGCGAATCAATTCACGGCATTACCAGCAGCGACGCCGGAGAGGCCTGGCAATCAACAGCTGAATGGACCTCGTTACCTCAAGGTCACACACCTACCCACACACACACAAATACGCGCACACAAAATGCAACCAGACAGCGGTGTGAAAGATCGAGCCACTACAGGGACGTTCAATTTCAACACGCCGTCTCACCATCGCGTGGATTCGCTCGGTCCAGATTCATCAAACGTTCATCTTTTACACAACGTCAACAAAGCTCGCCTCTGCGGCCTCCTCTCGGGTATCGCCGCAGTTTGAGCCTAAACTCTGCACACTCTGTCTTTATTGATGATTCGGTGGAGCTCAGTGGAAGGATTAGCTGGCATCTTGTGTGAGCATTGATTGGAGAGCAGAGCAGGACTTAAATGAGACTCCTAATACTGCTTTACATCCCTCTGAGGTTTGAGACAGACACTTTAAGGACACATCTAGGTGCTCCTAAGCCTAATTTACACCTGCAAGTGTGAAGCAGTGACTTCATTTAGCCGTTAGCATGATCACAGATCTGATTGTATCTGTCTAACACGTCCAACACATGATGCAAATCTGCGTACACCATGGATGTATTAAAAGAGCTGGATGCTGTCTGCTGAGTTGAGTGCCCTGCTTGGAAATGAACCAAACACCTCTAAGACCACGTTTCATTTCTCTGATTAGTTGTAAGTCTATCGAATTGTGTCAAGGGGCATTTTTTTGCCAAAATCACCTCCCAGACCATTGCTGTTGCTGAGGACACCTACTCTTGAGGGAAGTGGTGATTCACCAAAGATTAGCCACCAATGTTTGCGAAAAGAAGAATAACTGTTACCTAACACAAACACATGAGCCCTGTTTCCATCTCCATGTGCTCTCTTAGCTTGACTCGGTTAGATTCGGCGCATCAGTCCAGCATGGCATGGATTTGCAAATCCGTCAGTCAAAGGTGTGACCTTTAACTGAGTCGAGCAGATGTAAAACACTGGAAACTGAGCTCAAACCACTGCACTGGCTTCCTGTGTGTGTCAAAGGATAGATTTTAAAATCCTATGACTTGCCTATAAAGCACTAAATGGTCTTGGGCCTGAATACGTCTGAAAACAAACAGGAAACAGTAAAATGAAGCAAATATCTGAAAGCACAAACAGCGACACAGGGGACAAACTAAACTTCAAACCACAGAGGTTCGGTTAGGAGAACATGGGAGAAAACAGGTGTTGTCATGGGTTGGACGTTACCACAACCTGCCAGGTGCACTTTGGCCCCACTATGTAAGTGCTACATCTCCAGTGCAGCTTGGAACAACTTGGTACCGGAAATGCAAATAAATCTGCCAAAACAATGGAAAAGCCCCAATGCATGATTTGTATGGATGGACTTCAACAAAGTCCAGAATGTTGTTCACACAGCTCTAAACCATAAATCATTCACTGGTTGCACTGATCAGGAACCAGATAAAGACGACGGCAGCATGTAAGGCCTTTTCCATGACTGCGAATGTTGAAATCACTGGAGCATCTTTCTTCCCTGGCCTCCCTTTCCATATCATCAGATCGTCAGAAAAGAACGGCAATGTTGGACCCAGGACTACATTCCTGATGTTTCTTACAGCACGCCCAATGCCAGCGTGTAGAAAATTCTCACTTTCTACAGTATCTAAGCATGACAGCTCCACTAAAGAGACAGCTCTGTTCTGTGTGATGTGCTGAAGCCTGAATCAGCACACAAACACATAAATGTATCCTCTTTCCTCTAGGACGTCTTCCTCTGTGGGATATTTCTGAAAAATAAGCCCTTTATGCTCAGGAACCCTGCAACTCACCCCTTGATAATTTTTTTGTCTGCAAGGAAAAAAGTTGGCAGCAGAACCGGCTATTTTCCAGCCGTTTGGTGCAAAACCTCTCAGGGCTACGGCTAGAGCT
Organism: Lutjanus erythropterus; assembly: GCF_056507025.1. Taxonomy (NCBI): domain Eukaryota; kingdom Metazoa; phylum Chordata; class Actinopteri; order Lutjaniformes; family Lutjanidae; genus Lutjanus; species Lutjanus erythropterus. Next base: position 5,383,005 of record NC_139339.1, on the reverse strand, counting down.
GCGATTGAGCTCAAATCAGCCATGGTGCAATGGCGAGGCGCTGTGGTCTCAGTACAGTCTGATTATTTTGACCTCGTGTTTGAAGGTTCTGTCTGAAGCATCGCAAGAGGTTGTTTCTACGACTGGAACAAGGCAATCAGTGTTTGGCTCATTAGAAATAAATTCCGTTAATTAACGGGCGCCGCAATCGATAGAGGACGAGGCTGAGAGAACAGCGGAGAGGAGAGGAGAAGGCAGCGGTTTATATTTACGACGTGGCTGACAAAAGACGGAAGGGGAAAGCATCAAATAGAGCAGAGAGCTGATGAAATGAGAGAACGCTATGAAAAAAGAGGAGGAGAAAGGAGATATACTGCCTGACTAATATGGACGGTGTGGATTTCCATTTTAACCTTGAGGAGGAATAAAAATCCTATACAGACACACACACATTCACAGAGTCACAAAGACACACACCATCCTGAGTCATATATAAGCCTCTGGTAAGATGCTGCATCCTGCACGAAATCCTTAAAACCTTCCAATCATCTATGGAGTGAAATACAGCACGCAGAACCACATTATACTCCAATTGTTCTGTGAATTACAATGGTTGGAAAATTTCTGAGTCAAGACAACTTTTAATCAGAGAAGACAATTTCTAAAAAAAACTGCGGGTGTGAATGCTGGCTGTTGAAAAGCTGATGCATTGCTGGCTTGACAGGTTGAACAACAACAGGGATCTATGAAAGAAGTGGAATATTTTAATGCTTAATGTAAACTGAAGAAGCTGAAGATGAGTATGTTTGAGAGGTTTTCTAATTGACTTACAATATAACTAAGCTAAGAAGAAAGTTGATTAGTTTGAAAAGTTTTAATGGCAAAGTTGAATGAAAGCCAAAACGTATGAAAGATGTGGAATATTTTAATGTTTGAATTGAGTTTCTAGCTGAAAGTACGAATGAGTAGTTAAGAGTTGAAAAACCTTAAAAATGTGAAATGGAGTCGTATCTGCTTAGATGATAAGACTGGATGACTTGTGTATAAAATTAAGAGCAACATGTATGAGCTGTATTTTCTTCAAATAAAGAGTTTAATAACAAAAAAAAAAAAAAAAAAATGTGAAATGGTGAACACTGCCTCATTTACTTTGAATGGGGGAAATTTCACCGAAAACACTTAATATTTTGAAAAGTATTAAAGATATTTTTAAAAAATGTGAATAATAGCAACCACGTCCTAATTGAGCTGAATATTTTGATGTTTGAATGATGAATGAAAAATGTGGTGCTAAAAACCACGTCTTAATGTTTTTGTAGAGGAACACATGGTTGTGTTGCTGACTCAGCATTCACACTCACTAACTTCAGTAATGTGCCTGATGTATATTTATGATTGATTTATATTGTGTCTGACATGTGGGTGACTTGTAAGGCCTCAGTGTCCCTCAGATGTGTTTTTTTTTTTTTTTTTTGCGAGGGACTGTCAGCCTGAAGAGAAGTGATTCTGTATGACGTGAAGGCACACTGTGTGAAACCGAATGACTGTAATGTTGCTTTAAGCTTTTGTTATGAACTGCGCCCAAGTGTACACACTGTACCAAGATGTTCTCTGTCTGCAGACGTGTATTACTGAACTTATATACAACTCAAATTCTCAAAACGTTCTGTAAAACATAAATTAAAACAGAATGCATTAATGATGAAAGGTACATGCAGGATTTGGAGCGACACATGCTGCCATCCAGATGTCTTTTTCAGAGAAGTCCCTGCTTATTTTAGCACTCTGCACTCGTCATACCAGCGTGGCTTCATAGTAAAACAGTTCAGGTACTAGACTGACCTGTCTGCAGTCCAGACCTGTCTCCTGCTGAAAATGTGTGGTGCATTATGAAGCGCAAAATATGACAAACAGAGACCCCGGACTGTTGAGCACATGAGGTCGTATATCAAGCAAGAATGGGAAAGAATTTCGCTTTCAAATCTTGGTGAAAGTAAAAATTTGTGTCCTCAGTTTCCAGATGCTTAAGTGAGCGTTGTAAAAAGAAACGGTGACGTATCACATGTCCCTGTCCCAGCTTTTTTGGAACATGTTGCAGGAATCAAATTTACAACAAAAACAATTAACTTTGGAATTGGGGTATGAGTTTTCTTCATCGCCAATACTCTGATATTGACTGAAATTAGTTTATTATATGAGACAGTAAAATATGGGGACAGAAAAGAAGAAAAAGCAGTACAGAATATTTTATAACAAGTACAATCTCTGAAGCGGACTGGTGAGCAGGCAGGGATCAATTTCAGCAACAGCCATGCAGGGCCGTTTGGCCATGGCCTTCACAGTGGTTCCATTAGCCCAGACTGGAGTAGTGGGGGGACAATTTCACCCAATTTGTCTGGCCTCTAATGCATTCATCTCTGGCTAGCAGGCGAGCTCGGGATGTTTAATTTCAAAATGCACTCCGTCTCAGATTGCCCATTACACAGCGACAAAGCGTAATCAATCCTGTAACCACAAGAGATTAAAGTAAAGCAAGTTAAAAAGTCCAATCAGATCACCTCAAGTTACTTTTGGAATACTTCTGGAATACTTCGCCTCTAGAATCAACTCAACAAGCAGAGAAAAAGCTGCTTGTTGTGTGGAATCAGTCAGTATTTTAAAAAGAATAACACTGTGTCTTCTCTTTAACCCAAATATCCAACAGATGCAGCTGCATCCAGCAAATGTGCAGATGTCGACTGACTCTTAATTTTTCTCCTCTATGCTATTTTTACACAACGGGTCTGTTTTTTTTTTTGTTTTTTTGTTTTTTTTTCACCAGATCAGCTTGTATCTCTGAAGCATGAAATGTTACTGACTTTGTATTTTACCCAGAAAACATTCAGATGTTGGTTGAAAAATAGTTGCGAAATGAAAGTTGTGCTGATGTCTGGGGACATTACTGAACAACATCAAAATATGTCATTACCACCTGGGCTTATTCGGCTATTCAGCTTACATTTTTGTGCACATGTGCGTTCAGCAGTAAGTCTAAAAAAAAAAAAAGTATACTTTTGGTTCCACACAGGACGCAAACCCCAGTCTTCTGGGTAAAAGTCCTGTGTTTGACCATTTCATCCAACGTGACCTTCTCCCTGCATGGACTTTGCTGCTCTTTATGCTATGTCATGTGACTTTCTAGCAGAAAGCCCTGAGGGCAAACTTCTCCCATGTGCAATGAAAACCGAAACAAGTCACCATCTGACCATCCACCTGATAATGCGCCTGACATTGCAGTTTTGGCGTCTGACCAGGACCATTTTTGGCCTGGGACACAGCAACGCCGCCTGACCAATGTTCACTAGAATGCCGAAGCTAGTTTGTAGCCACTTTAGCATATATTATATCAGTGGATGAGTTGCCATGGCATTTTGTACATTCATGTTCTCCTCAGGATCAATTGTAAATGCTAATGCTAACAAATGTAAGCATGCTAACATGCTAAACTAAGTTGGCAAACCTGGCAACACGTTACGTTGGGTATACATCAGCATGTTAGCCAAGCCAGTTTTCAAAAAACTTGATTTTGGACATTTTGCTATTTGTTGCTTGCCTGTTTGTTTATTTGTTGCTTTACTTGTTTTATTCTTGCTGCTGTTGCATTGCTGCACGTGTTCGCTACTTTGTTGTTGCTGTACTACCTGATGCTGCTGTAATGCACATCACGTGTGATTTCAGACCCCTTTTAGTCCCCATCCTCTTTTCCTCAAGAAGCTCTTGCCTTTTGCCAGGCCGACACTGTACAAAAGAATTTGTTCTCAATGACTTGCCTGGTTAAATAAAGGTAAAATAAAAATAAATTGCCATTGGCACATGTTAGCATGCTGACATTAGTATTTAGCTCAAAGCACAGCTGTGCCTAATTACAACCTCACAGTGCTTCCAGCAAAGCCGTGGTTCCTACACCTTTTCCAAAGTCAAATTCAAGAACTTTTCAAGAACTCTCAAGGGGCATCTTCAAGCTTTTCCAGCACCTTATAGCTGTGATAAACTCCATATCTATATACATGCACTGAAAATGATCACCTCTTCAGCACATTAAATCATGTTATACTGACGTAAGCAACCAAAATTATATTGACGGCAATCTAGAGAAATGAAAAGAAAACATGTTTCAAAATGTGTCATCTGCATGTAAGGAGCCTTGGCTTCCTGTGCAACCTGGCTGAGCCGATATCTGACTTATTGTATTTCTTCATAAAGGTGAGACTGTATGGTGCATAGAAGGAGTACAGTAAAAATATCTGTTACCATGGTGATCATAAATGAGCCTCTAACAAGGGTTCAGTATGCTTGTAAAAGACAAAAGCACCACTGGTTGACAGATCCGGGGTCAGATTGTCACAGGATCTGCTTGAACCCCGTCATGTCGCTTTTCAGAGACCTGAGACGTGATTAAAATATTTTCCACCCTCACCTGACTGTTCACAGTTCTTTATATATGATTTTACATCGAGCAGTGAACTTTGTGGAGACAATCTACGCCCCTTGATGAAAATGACCCAAGTCGTTTTAACATTTAGCCTTTTTCTTCTGCCAAAACCGAAAGTGTTCCTTTTATTTAAAGAAAGCTCCTCATGACCCTGAGGCCCGGCCAAGCCGTCAGTAATGTCTTTTAAAATGCCACAAGCATTTGGAAGAAAAAGAGACGCTGGAGTGAAACCTTTTTTATGCTCCAAATTACAACAATGACTCCCATCAAAAATGTCCATTACTGTCTCGGTGTGAGAAAAGGCTGCAGTATATCCTGTCAGAAATACGCTAATGTCGGGGCAGAACGTGTCGATGTTCCTGAAAAGAGCCGAGACTTTTTCTGCTGGACACATGACGACGCTGAGACTAATTGTCCATTATGTAGGTGGGAGCGTCGGATCCCACCTCGTTCCTGTAATGATAATGGGTTCTCGCAGCTAGCTGTTAATTACTGCTGCTGCCCGCATGTGTCTGAGTGTGTGTGCGTGTGTGTGCGTGCGTGTGTGTGTGTGTGTGTGTGTGTGTTCGTTCATTATGCTGAGCACGCTCGACGAGTGTGTGCAGCCATGGGTGAAACCACCCCACTGCTGCAGAGACACAAAGAGAAAAGGAGACAAAGTTAGAGACACTCTTAGAAATAAAGAACCAAGAAAGGGTTCTTCGGTTCTTCAGAGAGAACCCTTTTTGGTTTTCGGTCGTACCTTTCAGAAAGGTTCCACTCGGAGCCCTTTCAGAGAGTTCTAAACAGAACCCAACATAAAGGGTTATATCTAGAAGCCTCTGTGAAAGGTTTCACCCAGAACCCCATATAAGAGGTTCTACAGAGAACTCTTCTATGGTGTAATGGATCCACCCAAAACCCTGTGTGGGAGGTCTATCCAGAACCTTTCCATCTTCTTAGGATGTTAAATAGAACCCACCTCAGGGGTTCTACCAATGACAAGGGGGTTATGTAGAACCAAGGCTTCTACATAGACCCACAACCCTTTCTCCCAAAAAAGGTTCTTTGGATGAAAAGGGCTCCTAATTGAAACCCTTCACAAACCCTATCTTTAAAAAAGGGTTCTTCTGAAGCAAATGGTTCTGTGTAGAACGTCAGCCCTTCAGGAAGAACCCTAGTGGAGCCTATATTTCTAAGAGTACAGACTCTGACAAACAGGTGTGGTTTTAGTCCCTGAGTCACTCTGACCTCATGACTGGTCCACCAACACACACACACACACACACACACACACACACACACACACACACACACACACACACACACACACACACGTACAGAGGCTCGATGTGGCGTAGTGGTGATGTCAGAGCACTTGATTCCAGTGGTCTGCATTTGACACCACCATCTGCCGTAGCTGCAGGGAACACACACACACACACACACACACACACACACACACACACACACACACACACACACACACACACACACACACCGTCACTAACCATTGTGACAATTAATGTTATAAAACCACAAAGTAATTCGCTCAAACAAACTCTGACAGCACGTAGAATGACAATAAGCAGGAAAATGCACACATCGTTACTATAGAAACACAGAGGAAACATTTACAGTAAGTACAATATCTGACACAGACAGTCTACTAATACGCACACACACATTCGTACGCACGAATAATTTATTTATGTTCACATAAATTTAAAAATATCCAGCCTGAAATCAATTAAGATGCAGATGTCCTTCTCTTGCAGCTCCCTCTGCCTTGCCTTTGCCCCACACTGAAATTTATGAGTCTCTCGAGCTCGCCACCAAGCCCTGCATTAAATTAGCCCTGAAATATTAAATGCAGGCATTTGAGAGAGAGTAAACAGCCTAATATGAGACCACGGCGACTCTGAGAGTCCTGCTTTTATTGTGTAACTGCGCTGCACTTCCCCAAATCACTTCTCGATTAATTAAGCAGTGTGGGTGGGACTGCGATACACTTTCCTTTGATTTCCTGCAAAATTTTCCTTCAGCACTGTAGGCTATAATTACCTATAATTTTAATAATGTTTTTTGGTGCTGTTTGTTTGTCTGCAGGATTTCTATCACTGCTACTGGCCCAAATGTCATTAAAGTCGGCGTAAAGATGTAGCGCGGGCCAAGGAAGAACCCATTAAGTTTTGGAACAGATCCCAATCACACATCAGAAAAACAAATTAAAAATGACATAACTGATCGCAACATTTTACGCAAATTCAACCAATCCCTGTAAATTCTGCACAACCTTGCAATTTAGACCAAACTGCAACTTTCCTGCAAATTTGACAAATCATGCTTCCTGTGAATTCCTTTCTCTTATTTGTTTTATTTTGTCACGGGTACTGAAAAGAACACAAGATTTGTCATTATTATTGGCATTTTTTTTTAGAATTTTGCGCACTTCTTCATGTACAAATAAAGCAGATTTTGCTTGATTTTTTGTAATCCTGAGCCTTTTTGGTGAGGTTATTGAGAACATTCAGAACAGAATGCAGTTTTATTCTCACCAGAGCAAGTGACCTTTGATTTTTAATGAATTACACCAAAAATCTAAGCTTTTTTTTGCAACTTTCTCTGCAAAATGCCTAAAAACATTGCAACATGCATCGTAATTATTATTTTTTTTTTTAGAAAAGTTGCTGTAAAATCAGGCATTTTAGGCTGCAACAATCCCCCCCAAAGAAATCTGTGATATCCTGGAGGGACTGTCATAAAGATTGCATCATGTTTAGGACAGGTGTCATATCATGGTTATGACAGTTACATGACAGTGTCATGTCAGTCTTGTGCACACCCCTTCAAATAAAGGGTTACCAGAGAAATTAAAATAAATTACAAATGGTTCTGAGACAGCCCAAAAGCGATTTTGGAGAACAAACAAGTATTCTCCTTTTGAAAAAGAACAGTTTTGCTTGCTCAGTCCCATCAGAGAGTTGATTCCACTCGCTGTTTGTGTGAGGATTAGAAAATGCAGGAAGCAACTGCTGAACTTCACTGCCAACCAACACATCAGTGTTTCCTATGAGCAAAAAGAGCCGAACTTTTTGCGGCTGTAACCACTTCCTGCGTGCTGCTATGGTGACCTTTGCAACATGTGCACATCAGGTTTGGTTGCGTACCTCTATCCTGAAGTGTAGAGAAGGCTGTAAAGATGATCAGTTTGTAAATAACTCATCGTCTTGGTATTGATAATTAACTGGTGTGAAAGATGAGTTACTTTGAGTAAAGCTTTTGAGTAGATTTTCACCCATGTTTCTTTTATAAATTGTATAATAAAAAGTGAACGGAGCTTCTGGATCCGAAAAGTGAAGCCAGTGCAGAAGTGCCTCAAACCTGTGTTCATCCTAATGGCCAGCAGAGGGCAGCTCCACTGGTTGCAAAAAGAAGAGTGATTTTATGAACTCTTATGGGAAAATGACCGTACTTCTCCCTTGATTTATGACCTCAGTTAACAGTTTCTTCCGTACAGCAGGATGTTCATTATCTAAATTATGGTCCTGTTTAGAGTAAAATAGATAATAAAGCAGGGTATGATACATCAGCCAGTACATCACCCACCAGCTCCACGCTGTCGTCCAGATATGGTCACTTCTGGTTCCAAAACACCAATATGGCGACTCTCTCATTCGTCTGTAAACCAGTTGGGGAGGTTTACACTTTGTCACTTCACTGGTCATGATGCTGTTATAGCCTGTCACCAAAAATCTCACCAATCTCAGAGCTAGGTTGAGTTGTTGTTCTGTCATGAGCTTTCTAAGGTGTCTAATAACAACATCTGGCACAGGTGCTGCTGGTGAAAACTAGCCTTTAGCTAACTTTGCATTCATTTGAATATTGATTAATGTGCATCGTCCCTTTTCAAATGAATAAATAATTATGAAAAGAAGAAGAAGTGCAAACATTAATTGTTGGGATGGAGAGGGTTAAATGCAGGTGGAATTCACAGTTGGAGTGTAGCCTTGCATCATTTCCTGTTTGTACAAAATGATATTGTATATATAAGTATATGTATAGTGCATCATGAATTGGGACACAACTGAAGCTGGAACACTGGTTCACTCAATTTTGTACTTTATCAAACAGCATAAGGCAACAAAATGGACATCTACATAAAAATGTCACAGATGATTACTTTAACCTTCATCTGGAAAAGGTTGATTAAGCACAGTAGCCTTTTTTTTTTCATCGAGCTTCACACTCACAGTTCTGCATTGTCGGCCTCGGTTAGGTCTTTAGTGTCCTGTTCAAGGGCAGTGTGATGGTGGCTGCTGAAGGAGGGCACGGTGTGTGTGTGTGGGGGGGTATGAGTGTGTGTCTCTCTCTCCCTGTTCAGACACTTCAGCCTCTCCCTCGACTCAAACTGCACGATCGCAGCTTCACCTTTTTAACCATTAGCCTCCACTCGTCTCTGCTAGAATGACTTTTGTGCGACCATATTGTCGGGCTGCGGCTAAACGTTGTATTAAATATAATATACAAGCTGCTTGAGATTCTCCTCCATTAAATTCCAATATAAATTCCACTGAACGGCGGTGTGAAGGTAATGGCACTCGTACATTTCCATGCATGACCGTGCACACTGGAGACGAAGGCATTTACTGGACTGTCAGATATGAAACATTAGTGTGTGTGTGTGTGTATTCTCTCAGCTGAGAATACGCCAGAAAGAGGTTGCTGGAGCTTCCGCCACCTCAATCAGCCGTGAACGCCTGTTAGAGGAGCACTTAGGCGACCTGGACACACACACACACACACACACACACACACAGACACACACACACACACACATGTTCTCTAAAGGTAGTCCAACTATGTAAACCATCTTCTCTGTGTGCAGTTAAAGCTGAGAAACCTCTGTTGATGTGGATCTTTCTTAAGTGTCACATTAGATTAGACTTCCACGTGGCGCTGATGAGCAGAGCAGAGCAGAGCGAGGTCAAGGAAAACCAAGGGCAAGAAGTGAAAAGATGCTGATTGTCACGAAACACACAGCCATGAGGAATACATGCGTCATATAAAGGGTTTCTTTACATTATCTGCTCTTAATCTGTGTTTGATACAAGCTGTTTGAATCAGTACGGCCGTATCTCAAACACTAATTGGTGCAGATCAGTGAATCCTCACACGCTGCTTCATATACATAAACTGAATTATGTAAGACTACACAGATCTTCTTTTTAATCCAAGGCTTGTGTGTTTGTGTCGCTCTGCATTTCTTACACAAAAACTAGTTCTGCACCACTGTGTTGAGCTTCTTCACATACTTCAAACATGGTGACTGAATTTGAACGTTTCGTGTCGGAGTTGGAGTTAATAAATGTCGAACAACAGCTACTCATACTGAATTTACTGCAACGCAGAAAAGAGAGAAGAGGTTGACATTTTTTCTGGGATTCCCATAGGATGGGAGTCAATGTCACCATTAGCCACGGGACGGGACAGGGATGGAGATGTAAAATAAGTCAATGGGAGTGGGAATGATAATAACTGGCCAAAAATACTACAAATATTAAATTCAATCATCATATAATCATGACCCCGTTCGGCCATTCCCACAAATCACTGACTGGTTGCCATCCATAGAGCAAAACCACGGCTAAAATGATCAAATATGTCTTTCATCATATGTAATCATCACGTCTCCTTGCTATTTTTTCCTTCCTTTGTGTCCGTCTTTTATTTCTTCCTCTCTAAAATAAGCTTTCCTTTCCTTCCACTTCACATTTTCTGCATCACATTTCCCTCGTTCCTCTACGCTGCTGATCATAACTCTTTTCTCTCATTTTCTCTTGATGTGATCTCTCTTAGTCAGCATCCTACAAGTCTTACTGATGCCACCTTTCCCAGTCAGTCTTTCTCCACCTCATTACACTGCACTTCTCTCCACTTCATAACTTTGTCTGTCATTTTGATATATATATATATATTTTTTCCTTCTACGCTACTTTCATCTCTATTTTTCTCCATCGTCCTTGTTTATTCTTTTCATCGTTCCCCATCCGTCTCTCTGCCCGAGCCTCACTTAATACATTTCCACAGAATTTTCCAAAAAATGACCCTGGTTAGAATCAGTGTTATTCTTCATTAAAGAGTTGGCTTGTCTCCATTCTTTATCTCCAACATAATGGGCGCCATCTATTCGTTTCACCTTACAAAGTCATTATAATGTTCTAATTAGGTTTAATCTTGTCCTACACTCCATTTTCATAGCAATCATCCATTCATTCTCCACCTCCTGCAGCCGCCTCGTTCTCCACGGTGCATCAGCCTCTCATCTCTGCTAATCTGCACCATTTCACCTCTCTCACCTGTCGCTCCACCTCTTCACCTCTATCTGTCATCTGTGTTTTCTTCTTCACACTCTCACTCTCCCAGTCACATCGGTCTGCAGTCAGTCATCCTAATGCTGCACCGTTTCCCTCAGTTCATCACTCTCTTTCTTTATTTTCCTCTATCTTTGTGCCTGTTTCATCTGTTTCTTTATGACGTCCGTCCTTCCATCCCTCACCCACTTCCACCTGCCACACATTTCCTATTTTCAACAATGTCGTCTTGCAGCTCCTCCATTTTTCAAACTTTTTGTCATTCTCAACTGCTCACTTGTCTTTTTTCTCATTTTTTTCTCCCTCACACGTCCCATCTTCTCTCCATTTCCCTCTTTGTGGCTCTATTGATTTGTACACCAACCAACGCAATAAAACAGCACCATCTGCACACATCAGCATCTTTGGAACATATGGCTACAAATTAGACAGTGAGTAAGTCAAGATCAGCAAAACTCATTATGTCAACACTGGAAATAGTTGCATGCTAAATGATTTAGAACCAAGGCAGTATTTTCTAATTAAGCAAATCACATGGACTAAATTTATTGGAACATTTTTATTCAGCAGACTGAAAGAAGGAAGGAAGGAAAGAAGGAGGAAAGAAGAACCAAACAATCAACTACAGAACCAACAAACAAAACCAAAAAACTAAAAAAAAGGACCAAAGAACAGAAGAAAAAGTCAAACAAACAAATAAAAAAATATACAAACAAGGAAAGAACCAAAACACCAAAAATATGAAAAGAAAGAACCAAGGAACCAAAGAGCTAAAAAGCCAAAGAACGAACCAAGGCAAGAACCAAAGAATCAACGAGTTAATCAAAGAAGTAACAAATGAGCCAAAGAACTAAAGAAAAACAGCAAAGAAAGAGCCAAAAAGCCAAAAAAAAAAAAAACATGGAAAGAACGAAAACACTAAAAATATCTAAATAAAGAACCAAAGTATCAAAGAGCCAAAAAGCCAAAGAACCAAAGAAATGAAGAAAGAACCAAAGCACGAACCAGACTGCCAAAATACCCAAAGAAAGAACCAAAGAACCAATGAACCACAGAAATAATCAAAGCACAAACCAGATCATTAGAATAGATGCAAAAGAACCAAAGAATCAAAGACCTAACCAAAGAACAATCTAAAACAACAAAGAAATGAAGAAAGAACCAATTAACCAAAGACAGAAAGAAAACACGACCTCATCTATATTGCCCGCGGTTAGTGGCTAATGAAAAAGACATTTTTAATTATTCTGCCCCAATCATGTTCGAAGGACTTGATTTGAATCCAACTCACCCCTGGCACCCTGAGGGAATGCATTTCAATTATCTCCTCATGTATTCATTATTGACGCTGTGCTGACCCAATGTAAGGATTCAGATAATGATCAGAGCCATGATCCATACTCACAAGACCAGAGCCTGCTAATAACACCACCCCCACACATCCAGCAGCTATTACAAGGCAGTTATAGGTTTATTCAATTAAATCTGTGACTGCTTGACCTTTGACCTGCGCGCTATGAGCTGCACAGGCGTCTCCATCTCTGCTGCTCTTAGTGTTTTTACATTTGTCTGTCTGTGTCTTTGTCCCTTTGACTCTTTCTCTTGATTCAATTCATGACACTGGTGGAAATTATGCATGAACAATATCAAATTGCACAAATTCAACTCCAGAATTAAACATTTAAGGCCTTTCTTTCATTTTCTCGCCCCATTTTTTTCACGCGCTCTCCCTCTCTGTGTCTGCACACACACACTGACACACATGTGAACAAACGGTGTGTGTGAGTCTATAGCGGAGCAGCGGCGTGTGACGGGCCGAGGGAATTCCAAAGGTCAAACAGAAACATGGAGCTTGCTTTCAAATACAGACTCACACCAGCACACACGCACATAAATACACACAGCTTTCACATGCAACGTATTGTTTGCCAGCACAAAGACCTTCTGCAACACAGGCGCCGAGATGCAAAAAAAACCCACACAAAAACAAGGCGGAAACGTGAAATACAATCCCACAAATAAAAGACGAACACACGCTCACGCCTCTGAGTGCATTGCAGTCTTGTCTAAATGACACCATATTGAATGGAGAGGGTGACGGACTGACTCACTGTTGCAGGTGACTGCCGATTTTGGCTGCCTGCATTGCCAACAAACACAGAGAGTCAATAAGTGTGCACCCACAAACACACACACACACACACACACACACACACACTCAAACAGAGTGAATGGCAGCGCACCAAATGTTTCCAAAGGTGTGTAAGTCGGCTGAGGGGATGACTCATGCCTCATGTCTTCAGACACTGTTCACAACTGGGAGTTTGACTTTGCCATGACCTGGCTGTCTGACCCGGCTCTGTGTGCTCTCTGGAGGAGGATACATCACATTTTGTTTGACACGGACGGTCTGAAAACTCGACACTCGCTACGTGTGGAAATGGTCAAGTGGGGAGAAAAAAAACACACATACAAGAACACTCTTACAGTGTGGCTCAAGGTCTTTGTGGAGGTATTTTGAGATTAGATGTTGCAGTTTAATGGTGCACCAACTTTCCTTCAACATATTTTGAAATTTGGAGAAATATGTCCGGTCTCATTTCTAAAGCCAGAAAGCAATTAGCTTAGCCTAGCATAAACATGGAGAGACAACTGGTCAACAAGAAAGAAGAAGAAGAAAGAAGATGAAAGAACCGACAATGAACCAAAGAACTTAAGAAAAAAACAGAAGAAACAACGACAAGAACCAAAGAACCGAAGAAAGAGTCGGCCCCAAAATTAACTTGTGCTAGTGCTTGGACTGGAATGGGGCTGGTTCCATGTTGGGCCTAAAGAGCCCCAACAGCCAAGGAACCAAGGAACAAAACAAAACATTAAAAAATATCCAAAGAAAGAATGAAAGAAGAAAGAACCAAAGAATCAAAGACTTCCTAATAATACTCAATACTTCATACTAATATACTTAATATACACTGTATATAGAGACTTCTAATAGTCAAAGTCTTGCCAGAGATTCGGCCCGTCCTGTTCTCATCTGGCCTCTTGCGCCTGCAGGAACACTCAATATCAGCAGCCAAGCGGGTCGGCGGATGACAGGTTTGACTGCAAGTCATCTCGTGTTGATGTCTTTGCTTCAACAAGACCAGGAGGCTCAGCTGCCTGACACCAGCCCATTGAATTTCTAATCACACCGACTTGTGTGTTTTCTGCTGAATCACTTCTGTTTGCTTTAAGTTGAACTGATCTGAAGTGGGGGTTTTTTTATTGTATTTATGAGAGATATTTCTATTCATTTGTCTCTCTGAAGAATTTACTGGATGTCAGCCCCTTGCACGTAGGGTTCATTGCATGGGCTGGTCTGTCAGAGGTCATTTCAAGAGATGGGGTGCCAGTGATCTTGCCTTGGGCACCAAATATGCCAGCCCTGTCACAGTCAGCAGCAGAGCCACAGACAAAAGCTTCACGTCGCCTTCACTGTCAGAGGAGAAGAAAAAAATACATCAACAGACAGCAAAACGGGCCCAGGAATTGGAAGGCACGTCACCAAAAGGTGTTTAATGCGATCCTTAAAGCGCAAGCGTTTCACAAAAAAACAAATCACCAAGTGTCGGTACGCCGGGTTACATTTCGTTTCCAAAGGTCACGTCCGGAAGCTTATTGAAACCTGTGAGTTGAAGCTGCTGAAAAACATGATTGATATTCCACCATAACAACACCACTCTGAAGCTGTTATGGATTTTGTCCAAGTCTCAAATCTCCATTCCCGCTGAGAGCAATATCCCCCCCACCCGGCACCTTCAGGAGTACTTTGATTTAATGTCTTTCAGTCTAGTGCAGCAGGAGAGAATCTCTCTTCCAATTTTCAACCTGGGAACACGAGCCGAAGACTCCCTAATAGAAAGCATCCCAGAATCAACACTGAATCTCTGCAGCTCCGAGGGGAAACTGAACTGAGAATGAACCCACCGAAAGAAAGCCACAGAAAATTAACAAGCTACATTGGTGCAACTTGGCTGCAAGTTGGGTCCTGTAATGTTAAATTGGACCTTAGTGCAGAAAACACACCACAACCTTCATACTGTATCAGCTGATAATAACAAGACAAGAAGAACAGAGACTACTGCCAACAGGGAGAAGTAACTTCAACTGGCCAACAGCACTTGGCAACTGTGACTGTCCAAAACACAAATCAATCTCTTGATTATTGGAGTGGCTGGACTGACTGTACTAGTGGTCTCTTGGCAAAAAAGGTGACCCCAAAACTCCGGATCTGTAATAGACGAGGATTAGTTTAAGGCGGCAGCCAAGAAACAAAACATCCCCGGCTGGGCTGCCGCCAGAAAAGCCTTTTTTAACACGTGGTGAAGTGTTCCCAGTTTGTAGAGGTTTAAAGAAGAAAACTATTTCGATACGTTTAGATAAGGTTTAAATACTTTCTTTATTTCCAACAAGTTTATGTTCTTTCAACAGGGTTTTGTCAAGCTCTTCTGTGTCTCATTTTGATGCACAACATATCCTTTAAGAGCTGTGTGAGACCAGAAAGATTATTTAACACCTGATTGAGTAGGTTTAGGAAAAGATTGTGTTTTAGGTTAAAATATGTAAGTTACATTACATCTGTCACTTGACACCAGTGAAGCAAATTGCAAGATGAAAGCCATGATTGAGATCGAGGAACTGAATATTCTGTGGGTGTTGAAAAATCCAGTAAAAATTACATCCAGAAATCTTCATATATCCCCACTTGTAAACTCAAATTCAAGTTTCGGTTCAACAAAACTGGCCTGTGATTAGTGAGACACATCACTTGTGATTTTCACTAAAGTTCCATTGAAAAGATAAAATTGATTTTATACTCACTGAGGGTTTTTTTCCCCCCACTCATTCAAAGGTTGATAGACTCTCTGGTCCAAAATGACACAATTCAGCACATTTTTACAGCTCGGAAAAGGTTCACATAATAGAAATTGAGGAGGAAAAATCAGAAAAATGCGAGGCAGCTGTCAAAGTGGACATAATCATGATGCAACAATCATTAGTTAAAGCACAGTGTGGGCTGTGAATCCTCTCCTTTTTAAAACAAAGTTTAAAAAGAACACTATGCAGGATTTTCCTAAAAAACAACATATAGACTCATCAAATAATCCCTGTCATTCACTATTTATGACCCACTAGAGGTATGTGGTGGCGTCTGTATCTGCAGAGACGCCGCCCTCTGCCTGAATTTTTCACTTTTTTTTATTTTCACAGGATGTTTTTGGGGTCAGCCTTTGGCCAGCGGTGTGCAGCCCCCTGCCAGCACAAGCTGTGAGGTCGGTACTCTTTGAAAACATTGCAGCAAACACATACATCCCTGTCTCCGTCCTCTGCTCTCTATCTGTGAGAGCTGCAGAGGGAGTTACACACACCGACAACACAGACTGAGGACACAGCAACAGGACGACGGATCACTTTGTTTGGGACGTTGGAAGGAGGGGGGCGACTTTGTACAATAGACAATAGAATGTTCATTAAATGTTCTGCGTTTATAACTGATGCCAAAGTAAAATTAGCCTGAATCTACAGCCTCAAAAAATGGTGAATATGTTTTGAAGCAGAACTTTGTGAAGAGACAGGTGGGTGTTTTGAATAAAAGCCATGCTTAGTGCAGCTTATAAGTCAGATTAATGGTTTAGATGCGAAGCCAACTCTGAGCCAGGCTCACTTTCTCTGTGTAAACACGAAAGAACACAGTAAATTCTTTAAATAATTATGTGCACATCTCACATCCCTTCCTGTTTTGTGCTTTGGCTGGTATGAAATTGTGTTTATATAACCCCCTCAGGGTGACAACGGCACATACATACACAATCAGCTGCAGGAACACACACACCATAAATGAATCATGTAGCGTACGCTCCAATAACATTTGAGATCCCATCTGCTCTCGCTTAAAGACATCTTGAACTGTTCTCACCTGCTTTACAGTGCAGAAATACACACACACACACACACACACACACGAGATCTGTATTCATACAACAAATCCATATTACCTTGTAATGTGGATGCCCCTGCAGCGTACACACAGACTACCACTACTCTGCTAACAATGCAACTCAGCCCTCAGGAGGTTACACACCTGCCACAACCTCCAGAAGACACTCACTCACTCTGTTACTCCCACGCACGCACACACACACACACACACACACACACACACACACACACACACACACACACACACACACACACACACGAACACTAGGGATGGAACCGATCTGAACCAGAATCAGGCCCCGATATTGTCAGAAAGCATTCACTGGGTGTCGAACTTGCAACACTGATTCACTTTCAGACCTAAATTTCACAATGCCACATGTTTTCTATTTGTGAACACAAAGCTAAGCAGTGTGAACTGGGGCTTGATAGCGACTTTGACTATTTACTTGTACCAGAAGGGAAACACGTGCATTCGACATTACAATTTTACTGAAACTCGCAGCAATGCATTGTGGGAAATTTATGCAAATTAGAGCCATCTCTCAGCCCATTTAGCAGCACAAGCCAGAATCGCAGTGGTTGCAGGACGCCATTACACAAACTACACAAACTTCAACTTCATGTAATCTTCTACTACTACTACTACTAATAATAATAATAACAACAATAATAATAATAGCAAGAAAGAAGAAAGAGTGCTGTCGTCAGTATAGTAACATATTAGCAAATATCCAAATTTACACATTGGAATTGGAACTGAAAAAAGTGGATCAGTCAAAATCCAGAATCCTGCAGAGCCCCACAATGGTTGAAGGATGCCATTACACAAGTGACATTACACAAACTGCACAATCTTTCCAGATTGAAGTTCAGTTTTAGCCTCATGTAATGTACTACTACTAATAAGAATAATAATAACAATAACAATAATAAGAAGAAGGGAATTAAGATATCGGCATCAGATTCCAACTGAAAAAAAAAGGGTTGGGTACATCTCTAACACACACACACACACACACACACAATGACGCACAAACATGGACACACATGCAATCACTCAGAATCCAGCAGCACGTCCTGCAGCAACGAAATCCAAGCAACAGTGAGAGTGCATCAGCAGTATGTCACATCCAATAATATCCAATACAGGACTGAATATAGATGGTTGTATAGTGGAGGAGAATGGAAGCATAATCTCCAAGTGTGTGTGTGTGTGTGTGTGTGTGTGTGTGTGTGTGTGTGTGTGTGTGAGGGAGAGAGAGAGAGAGAGAGAGAGAGAGAGAGCAAAAACAAAGAGAGAGAAAGGGAGAGTAGAAAGTAGGTCCAATACTGTTGCCATGGTGATTAATGAGATACAAAAGTCTTTAACGTTATCATTACGGGTATGAGAGAAGGGGGTTATTGTGTGTGTGTGTGTGTGCATGTGTGTGTCTGCGTGTGACAGAGAGAGATGAGAGAAATGAGAAGTACTCGGTGAAACGATTTTAGTCCAACACCCCACCCCCCAGCTGCTTTTCCATCTTTGGATCGATGATGTTTCCTCGCGTCTAATCGGGACCCGGTTTGACAGGGCGGGTGAAGGAGGTCAATGAAAACACACACCATGTACACAGAAGACTCCAGAGTACATCTGGGTGAAATTCATCCCTCTGCTTGCCTGTCGCTTCCCACTTTTAAAATATGAATTAAACTGTTGCTTCATGACCGACAGCTCCAGGCTACACACCCATGAGAACAGAGAGGAGTTCAGCAGGGACAGAGGCAGCGGCGAGGTCAGAGGACTTTGTGTGGGCTTGTGACTGGAAGGATGCCAGTTTAAATCGAACGTCTTGGCTTGGTTAAACGTGACTAGAGAAGATGAATAAGTAATGTTCACCTCAAGATTTAGAATTATGGTGCCTCTGAGCACAAACGTCTAAAGCTCTCTAGAGGGCTGCAGTTGTATTCGTCAGCTCTTGTGTGCAACTGTGAGAAACACAGTCAGCATCAACATTCCTCATATAAAAACTGTTTACAGAACCACTGTGATATTGCTGGTGATTTCCTGTGTCGTAAGTGCTAAACTGCATTTCCAATAAAAAAAAAAAAAATGCTGCAATGCCAAGAACGTGTGTGTGTCAATGTCAAGTCTGTGCAAGTTGTGCAACTGTAAGCTACAAATGCAAAACCTTAAAGCTGCACAAATTATTATTTTAATATGTGCAATGGGTCAAACCACTAATATGAAAGGTGCTTCGCATAGTAACAACGTGCTACGTGCTATGCTAATCTATGTTGAAAAGCAAAAAACATAACACACAGCAGCAGACTAAAAGATGTTGCTGAGGGATTTGTAAAAGTGACATATAGTCACATCTTAAGTTAGCTAATGTATAAAAAACATTATCTAGGTAGCTAATCTGCATCAATTCTTGGCTAGCTAGTGATTTGTACTGTAGCAAAACTCCTGAGCTAACTAGAGCAAAACACTGGCTCTCACCAATTGTTGGCAAGCTGGTTACATCTGATAGGTAATGTTTGCAGAATGCTAACTAACTAGCTAGTTAATCCTCATCAATTGTTAGCTAGCAAGTAAGATCTGACAGCTTATGTTTGCAGAACTCTAGCTAACGAGTGTTTTGCTGACATCATCTTCAAAATTAGTTTTTCTTTTCAACATAGACAAATCTAGCATGTAGCATATCTGAGAACAGGAAACAGGAAAAGAGGAAACTCCAAGGCTCTGCCGGGTACCAAGCTTGTTAAACTGCTACTGGACCACAGAGCAAAAAGAGGCGGGACTAAGGAAGGGTCAGTTATCACCAAACTTTGCAGTTCCTCTCAGCTCTATGGAGCACTTTAGCATCTTTCACCTCTTTGACCTCATCATCATTTCCAGCCACAGCAGGCAGCTGGTTTCAACAACAAAAACTTTGATAACCTGTGTTTACTCTACATGCTCAGAACTAAACATATGGCAGACAAAGTAAATATTTAGCTGGTTAACATAGATAAGCAGCTAAAGAGCCTCTAGAAGTTGGTGGAGACCAAAACAGAGCTAAAAAGGGGAGTGAATATTTGAACTTACATTCGTCAGGTGGCAGACGAACCCACAAAGAATTATCACACAAGTTGGCGGTTCCCTTCAGAGCTCCGTGAAGAGTTTTAGCATCCTTCAGTTTATTGTTTTGGTTCTCTGGCCCTAAAGGCTCTTATCAGTGATGTCTCCAGCTGCAGCAGACACCTGTTTAAAGAAAAGAAAAGAAAAGAAATCACCCATCTGTGCTGATAATCCATACACCGCCTGCGTCACACTGGCAGACAAACAAAGTCAGTGTCTAGCTGGTGAACACAGCTAGGCTAAAGCTGGTGGAGACCAAAACAGAGCTAAAAGGAGAATATCTTTTGGCTTTAAATTAATTTGGTAGCAGGAAACTTATGAAAGGATGTTGGAATTGGAAATGGAATTGTTGAAGTAGAGTAAAGGCAAAGAAAAGAGTACTGGTGACGCTGATAATTGACACATTATTCACATTGATTGTTCACTGAAATTTCTCGCATCCCGTGAATGTACACGTGTTTGCGCGTGCATTCAAAAGTTCGATTAGAGGAGCGCTTGCTTCCCCAATGCGTCAAATTAAGGCTGGTCAATCGATCTGCAGACCCAGAGGTCGATGTGACCTAACTGAGGCAGGCATGAAAGAGCCTTTGAAGCATTCGACCCTCGCCCGACATCCTTCTTAACCAGCAGATCTGAGAATAACAAGCATTCATTACACAGGCAATCACACACTCAACTGCACACACACTTTTGTGTTCTCTCATGCTCATGAAAAAAACCCACACAGGTCCATCCTAACGTTCCTACTTTCACACTCAGACATTTTTCATGCATATGCACAAATTAGTTCTGTGTAATTTGAGTGGGTGGGTCTGGAAATGTGTGGGTGTGCATGTGAAATTTTAGAGATAACACACCGCACAGTGTTTATTTAAGTCTTTGAAGCCACTAATTCGCAATAAGCTCATTGTGAGGGTGTGGAGATGTATGCATGTGATGCCCCACGTGTGTGTGTTTGTGCGTGTGTGTGTGTGTGCCCGCGTACGTGTGTGTACTAGCGCTTAATATCTACTTTGATCCGTCTAAAAGCATGTTTGAAGCCGCGATTGAGATTCAAGCAAGCAACAGATTGTGATGCTGGTAATGGAACAGGAGGGGAGCACAGTAATGAAGAGGGAGGGGAGGATGGAAAGGAAAGGATCAGAAAGGAAAGGAAAGGATTGGAAAGGAAAGGAAAGGAAAACAAACAAAGGAAAAGAAAGAGAACGAAAGGAAAGGTTTGGAAAAGTTCAGAAAGGAAAGGAAAAGTTTGGAAAGGAAAGGAAAGGATTGGGAAGGAAACGAAAGGAATCAAAAGGAAATGAAATGACCAAAAGGTCTGGAAAGGAAAGGTTTAGAAAGGAGAGAAGAGGAATGGTTCGGAAAGGAAACGAAACAAAATGTTTGGAAAGGAAAGGAAAGGAAAGGAAAGGAAAAGGAAAAGGAAAAATAACCCTAAGACTATGTAAGGCAGGAGAAAAGAGAGCATTGGAGCAGACAATTCAAGAAAAGAGTAATGGCATGCAGACGATGCAGAGGAGGAAATGAGAAAAGTGTCAGTGGGCCCTTTAGGCTGTAAAGGCCAGAGAGGTTTGGTGGAGTATCAGCAGACAGATGAATGGTGAAGCGTGTATGAATGTTTCATTCTACCTCTAGATTAGGCCTACATTAGAGAATGAACTTAATGAACACTGCCCTCAGGCTGGAGGTTAATAACTACGCTGCCTTTATAAAGACATGATCAGGGATCAGAGAGAAAAAATAACTGAATGGACAAAGCCAGTGGAAAAAGACTCTCTGAGCATGTGTGTGTGTGTGTGTGTGTGTGTGGCTAATGTTAATCCCAGAGCTATATCAACAGTAAAACTGGCTTAAAAGTATTAAGTTAAGTCAAACTTGGATTAAATTTGGGATAAAGACCTACAAACACCCAGTTATACAGAGCAACTCCACTCAGTATTGATTAAAACCTTCATTTGCAGCGAACAACTTCGATTGCTGCTCATTTTTATGAATATTTAAACATGCTGCTGACAAAAAGTTGACATTTGAAACCAAGTTTACAGGGATTTTAATACGAGGGATTTCAAAAAGTGGATTACCTGTGGGATATACATCATTTCAAGACTTCAGGAGGCTGGTAAGATTTGTAAGTAGCTTTCAAATAAATGCTTTAGACACTAAAAGGAGGCAACTATAAGCAATGCAGTTACACTTAGTAACCCTGTTTCTCTGAGTAGCATGAGTGAGTGTGTTACTGTGTGATTTTAGCAAACTCTAAATGACCATAAAGTTGAATCAACAGCACCTCTCTAAAATATTTTCAACAAAAAATAAACATTATCACCTCTCTGACGAGGGCTGTTGTTAAAGCTGGGCAATGGTCACTGAACTGACACAGAGTGACCATTGGTGGCAAATACATCAACCCTACAGTGAAGTTGTCTAGTGGCAGTAAATGTACAGTGTAGGTTGCAGTTTGCCCATGAATAAACGCCGCAGCCTCCTCAGTAGTAGTAGAAGTTATGCGGGTAAAGTGAAGCTGGTCAGCCCATACTTGCCAACCCTCCCGATTTTCCTAGAGGACTCACATTTTTGATTGCCCTGTTGCGGTTTCGTCCCGGGGTCACAATTCTCCTGATTTAAGCCCTACAACTCTTAAAGTTTCCACCCAGACTACTATACAGCTGCACAACATGCCGTTTCATGACGCACCTCGTCCTCCTTCGTCTCCTCAGCAAGTGAGGGTCGTGTCTACAAGAGAACCCTTGATTTGCGATACTTGCAAATGACCACACTGTGGTTAGAATCTGGGTATGTTTAGGAATAGAAAACACTTGGTTATGGTAAAAGAAATATTGTAGTTTGGGTTCAAATGATCACTCTCCTGTGATCTTTCACGGGCCTGGGGTTCCCCTGTAGACACGACTATGAGTGACAGAAGCGGAGAGTACTAAGAGAAAGAGAGCAAAGTTCAGACTGGAAAGAAAGATTCCTGTTTCAAAAGGAAAGATTTGAGGGAAAGAACGGGGATTCGTTAGATCAGACAGTCCCTCTAGGATTTCACAGGCCTTTTTGGGGATTGCTGCAGCCTAAAATGCCTGATTTCATGGCAGTTTTTCTAAAAACTGTGAAGTTTTTTTTGTGAAGTGAACATTGAAAAAACATTTTTTGTAGACTTCATTAAAAATCAAAGGCAACTTGTTCCACAGAGAATAAAATCACACTGTGTTCTAAGCAACCTCAAGAAAAGGACTAAAGATTACAAAAATTCTAACAAAACATGCTTTAAATGTAAATGAAGAAGTTTAACTTGGGAGGTATTCCACAAAGAAACAAAGTGGTTTTGGAGCTCAAACTCAAAACCAGCACAAATTTACATAAAAATAAAGAACACAGAGCAGTGATAAATGTCAATAACAATGAAAAACCTTGTGTTCTTTTCAGTACCATAACAAAAAAAATAAATAAATAAAAATAAAAAAAAAATAAAACAAAGTCAGTTCATTGAAAAGTACATGTATGATTTTCTTCCTGGAGGGGCTGATTAGAGATTAGAGATTGTGGATTCAAAATTTCACATAATACAGGTTTATAATTCCATTAATTTTAACTCTATATGCATGTTTCCAAGCTCTCCAGTGGCAGGTCAAAGGCAACATGTTTATGTGTTGTGTTATGTGTTGTAACGTTTTAATGAAATGACAGTCTGCTCTTCTGCAACCACTCTTTAATAAAATCCTTCATAATCTGGCTCAGCTGTACTGTTGCCACCTGGCCGAGTATGTAAAGAATGTGTAATTTTATATCCAGCATCAGTTGCTACTGTGCATCTTTTATCGCGAAACATACTATGATATGACATAACAGTCGATTCTGGTTGGCTAGTGAGTGTCAAGCAATTAAATATAATGTAATGTGTATTAGCAGAAGGTGTTTGACCACTCTTGTAGATGAATGTTGTTTTTATTTAATCATGAACTGTCATGTGACGTTGCGTGTGCTCTTCATGCATCCCTGCAGTCATATATATTTGATGTCACAGTGTCCAGGTGCTCTGTGATTCCTAATGAGCTACGAACAAAACAGAAACTGTCTAATAGTCTGTGTGTGACTGCATGCTGTGAGAGCGTAAGCCAGTCTCTAACTGGCCCTGGCAGCTTGACAGGTCTCGAACTGTGGCTTTAGATAATCCCCATAATGTAAAGTATGCAATCTCATAATGCATATTACACGTATGGTCTTACGCAACACACAATCAGCATAATCTTCCCCCGGCTTTCTATGGATGTGAAGTCATGGATACGTTCGGTTCACGCTCACAAACAAACACACACACACACACACACAAAGCGCACTCTGCTCTCCCCGAGCGCAAGTCATATTGCAGATGTTCATATCCAGTATCTGCCAGCCTCCGTTTGTTTGTTTTCCCCATCATGTGTGTGTGTGTGTGTGTGTGTGTGTGTGTGTGTATGATGTTGAGAGGTACTGGCAGCACGGTGCTCAGACTTCCGTCCATTGCTAATGTCACACACAGAGAGGATAGCAGAGAGCCTGAGGGAACTAGCTAGCTAAGGCACGTGCACACACACACACATACATACACACACACACACACACACACACATGCACACTTATCATGCATAAATGAATGAATATGAACATTGAGAGTGAACATTTAAACTTAGCATACTCACTCACAACAACGCACCATGCTTCATGCAGCATGTTCCATAGTGTTCCTTCACTCATATGGATTTCTTTTTGCTACAGTGACTTGGTGACACACACTCACTCACTCATACACACACACACACACACACACACACACACACATGCAGGCTGTTCATTTAAGTGTTATTTCTCTGCTGCGGGGCCCCGATGCACTCACGTGGAGTTCACAACTACAAGTCGTCACACCGTTTGAACACACATACACTTCCCATCACATAGACCTTTACATGGAAGCATTTTCTGTCACACACACACATTCTGCCATCGCATGGGCACCTTCTTCACCCTGCGTGCCTTTTTACACCTCCACCCAAAGCTTCTCCCCATTTTTGTGTCATGGCCG
Source organism: Lutjanus erythropterus (assembly GCF_056507025.1). Lineage (NCBI taxonomy): Eukaryota > Metazoa > Chordata > Actinopteri > Lutjaniformes > Lutjanidae > Lutjanus > Lutjanus erythropterus. The sequence continues at coordinate 5,358,061 of NC_139339.1, read as the reverse complement.
TTTGCAGCAGCAGTTGAGGCATTTACACCAAACGATGCGTGAACCGTGAAAGAAATCAAGATTTGAGGGGACCAGCTATCACTTTATGAACAGAGCTTCACGAACAAAGGACTTAGTTAAGTTGACTTGTTTATGAATCAGTACGTCAGTGGTGGTAAAAGCAAAGAAACGGGGAGTTCACTGCAAGAAGAGGACATATGGATGAAATGCTACTGCTGCACTGCGAGAGGGAAGATCTAAAAGGACCTGTGATTCAGCTAAGCTAGAATTAGAAAAGCCCAAAATGACATCCTCGAGTGTCTTGTTTTGCCCATAACCCAAAGATATTCAGTTTACTGTCAAAAAGGAGTGAAGAAACCAGAAAATATTCACATTGAAGAGGCTGGAAACTCTGAATTATATTCATACAAAATTACTCAAGATGATTAATTGTTTATTAAAGCAGTTGCAAATTAATTTAATAATCAATTCATAATCACTTTAATCATTGCACCTCGTGCTAGAACCAACCAATTATAACTAATAATACTGAGACAGAGCTGGCCTGACTTGACTTTGTTTGAGTCGGCCCATCATTCCAGCACAGCACGGGTTTTCATTTCCATTACAACAGGGCTGCCCACTTGAAGGTGGGTCTTTTAACTGAAAACGAGCTCGAGGAGGCTCGAGTCGAGCGTCTGTAAAGCAGTTTCCTCGTTCACATATGTTTCGGGGATAAACACACTGTTTCCTAAAATTCTTCACAATAAAAGTCCTGTGTGAATATGAAACAGTAAAATAAAGCAGATACCTGAAAGTACAAACAGCGACACAGGAGAGAAACTAAATATCAAAACATAAGCTACACAAATGCTGAGAGCTGAACATATAGACTTTTAGAAACATCTTTCTCTCTGCTCTCCTGTGAGCTGAGTATCACAACACTCACTTGTTCGAAGGGAAGAAAGAGGCATCATGGGACGAGACATTACTGTAGCCTGCTTGGAAGCAGGTCGCGCTTGTAGGTCCATCTCAGGCGTGGCTCGGCGCAGCTCAGCGTGCTAAAAGGGGTAATGGAAATGCAGCACAGTTTGACTCGGCGCAGCCAAAAGCACCGGTGGAAAAGCCCCACTAGTTTAATGGACTGCTGCACGGCTGCCTGTTTCTACAGGAAACACATAAATATGTGGGAGCAAATAGCACTCTGCTCTCCGTTTCATGTGGACTTATAATAAAAGTGGACTTATAATAAATCTCCATCCTCATCTGTCATCATTTGTTTATTTTATCCCACTGTGATTAAATCCTCTGTTGTTTTCCCTCCACCTCCCTCTGTTTTTCCCCCGAAATCTTGTTTTCATCGTTCTGCTTCCAGCTCCGCTGCCTCGTCACTGCTTTCCTCCGGCTAAGAAATAAGTGCACTTTACAAGTCCTTTGGCTCCACGCTCAGCCATATTCATAAAGAGCTGGCACTCGCCCGCTCTCTCTCTCCTCCATTTCTTTAATTTCAAAAGTAAATACCCCTGTGGTGATGAGAAATTACTGCTTCTTCGAATGAATGCCAAAAAGAGGTGTGTCACACAGTGTGAGTGTGTGTGTGGGCCTGAGCGCGATGCCAAGAAGCAGTACAGTTTGATAACAGAGCAGATGGATAACACGAGCGCCTTTGATTTGTTTGTGTTCAGGAAATGGGAGCAACAGAGCTGTGGTAAAACTAATGAAGTTAAATGGAACCGAGTCTTTCATTAGCTCAGTGCTTTCCCGTATGATAAAACCCCCACGCTGCCCTTTTCTTTATTTCACAGGAGCAGCACAGGGACGCAGTGAAAACCCTCCATAATATATATATATTTTTTAGAAAGAGGGCATTATTTTTAGGGAGTGACAGAAAACATTTAAAAAAAAAAAGGCTTTATTTTCAGATGCGCACTGAGTTCCTCTGGAAATCGCTCACAGTGAGGTCTGAGGGGTTTGGAGAGGACCAGAAACTTCCACAAACACAAAGACAAACTATGAAGACTTGGAAGAGGAAAAGCATGAATATAAAGAGAGACTGTGCTGAAGTGTGGTGCTGCACAGCAGTGGGGAGTGTGTGAAAAAGAAATGTGCATTTGCTGTAAAAAATAAAGAATTTGTTTTAACTTAAAAAGTTAGGGTCCGGGCTGCTTTACCATTTTAATTTGACTGAATTTTAAAAAGACAAGTTGAGGTAATATTGTCCTTATTTAAAATAAAGAAACTATTTTAGGTGAAAAATTATATTCAGTTGTACCTGAGTTTAATAAGCTTAAGATATAAAGTTGAAGCAACATCTCTTCAGTCACTTGTTCACTGTAAAAATGGGTGTCCAGGCAGCCTTAGAATTTGAAGTTGACTTAATTTGAAAAGACAAGTTGAGATAATTTTGTAGTTGAATAAACCTGATACTAAGTCAGTTGTACTTCATCAAGGTCTTGAACCTTAAGTCAAGACCAACTGTTTTAACTTGAAAAAGTTAATGTCCAGGCTGACTTATAATTTTAAATTGACTGAACATGAAAACACGTTGAGGTAACTTTGAAAATGATTCAGAACAAATAAACTGATTTAGTCAAATAAACTTTATATTAATTAAGTTGCACTTGACAAAACATGTTTAAGAGTTTAAGATTAAATCGTCTGGCACGCTTTATTTTACATTTTCTCTGCTCATATGCTGATTTCTTTAGAAACTTAATATATTGAGTTGATTGAACTTTGTACAGTACATTCATTCAATTCATCATTTCAAGTCAAAAGAATTCAGGTTTATAAGTTCTAAAGTGATCAAAAAAATGAATACTAGAAAGTTTAATGAACTTGAGTAAATAAAACTTATGTGTTTAGGTTAATTTAACAAGAAAAGATACGTTTCTGCTGAATTTCTGTCTGATGTGTTGAGAGAGTATGAAAGAGAAACAGAGAAGCAGAGAGGCTGCAGTAGCATGACAACAGAGTGGATTATGGGTATTTAGGAGCGCCTGTTGTCCACTCCTGTTTCATTCTAGTTCTTTTTTTTATTGTTTCCCATCTATCGCTCTATCGCTTATGATTCTTATCCCTGATTTAATCCAATCAGAAAATCACCAGACACGACAATCTCTCCACACACACACACACACACACACACACACACACACACACACACACACGTACATGAACACACAAACATACAAACCACCCGGTCCAATGAAGCTGACACTTGCAAGATTTCACAATCACACATGCATGCACTCGTGTACACAACGTCAAACACACATTGCATGCCGAAACACCCGGCAGTCATGCATGCAACTTGGCTGGAAAGCCTGCGTGTGTGTGTGTGTGTGTGTGTGTGTGCGTGTGTGTGTGTGGACTCTTATCAGATTATATAAGATAGGTTTGGGTTTATGCTGCTGTGACAGATTACACACAAATGAATAGAAGAAGAGAGGCCTGGCAAGAGAAGGATGGAAACGGCCAGGACAGGACAAAACAGATAAGTAAATTAGGAAATATAATGCAAGATAAAACACTATAGGGCAGGACAGGCAGGGGAAGATGTCCAGTGATTGAAAGGAGGTTGAGCTTGGCTGGAAGAGACAATAATAAGGACATATGGGAGTGATGGTGGGAATTGGACAGAGAAAAGACAGAAGAGAGGTGGGGCAGCGGGGATGAAGGTAGTAAAGAACCCAGGAGCGGGGTGACAAGACAGAGAGGATGGAGGAGGGCGCGAGGTGAGGAGGCCGTAGAGACTAATGGGCCGAGCTGGGAAACAGAGGCGGAAGAAGAGGAGAGGACGGGATTTGGGAACGAGATCTAGAGAGAGAGATAAAGAAAGACAGACAGGAGGGAACCTGGCGAGCAAAAATGTGAGAGGAGGAGGTGATCACGAAAAAGTTGTGGAAGTGAGAGTGATCGTAAAGGAGGAAAGGAAAAAGAGCAAGGAGGAAAGAGGCGGAAGGAAGTGAAAGTGACAATAAAGCAGGAGGAGGGAGAGAAAGAAATAGAAAAAACGTAACTGTCATAACAAATCACAGAACTGGGACTCTAACCAGAAAAAAACAGGGATTCTCGCCATATTTTAAAGCTGCAAGAATCAATATTTCTATATTAACAATGGGTCAAATGGCTGTGCGATACAAAAAAAGGCGCTCATAGTGACAAAACAAAATGATGGAGACAAAATCAGAGTTTAAAGGAGAGTGAATATTGGAATATTGGATTCATATTCATCAGATGACCTAAAGCACAATGCCAGATTTATGCTAATATTATTCTGTTAGCTGGATGTGATTTAGGACACTGACTCTTCCTAAGTCCCGCCCTTTTATACTATGTGATCCAATAACAGTTGAGCAATCTTGGTACCTCGTCAGCTTTCTTCTCCCCTGTTTTCTCTACTATCCTCGGCTCGTCTATGTTGAAAAGAAAACCAAAATTTGAAGATGGTTAAAAGATTTTGCTGGGGAACCTCTTAAAGCAACACATCCTCAGTTAGCTAATGTTAGCAAAATGCTAGCCAACTAGCTAGCTAATCTACATCAGTTGTTAGCAAGCATTTTGTTGATATTAGCTAACTCAAGATGTGAACATATGTCATTTTTACAGAAAAGAAGAGAGGTGGTCAAGGTATCTAGCTTGCTCAAATGTTATTGGACACAGAGCAAAAAGGGGCGGGACTTCCTGTGTTTACAGCTTGCTCTGCTGCCCCAAAGTGGCCAAAATAAATCCACTGTGCCTTAAATACAAGTCTGCATTATTAAATTGCATTTCTTCTAATTTTCTGATTCTTTTGGTTTCATGTAAGTTTATGTGGTAAAACAACAATACCTACTTTTATGCCAGTTTCAGTACATGTGAGTGGTTATCATGGGAGAGTATGACCATGTTTTAGTGCTGACCTGAGGTTATTACTGGTTGCAGTGGTCGTAACATACCACCGTGTTGGCTTGTTTCGGTAGTCTGGGGGCACAGGAACATTTCGTTGATGGATGTTTGGTTGTAATGTGAGGACCGTCTCACGCAAGCGAGGCTCCACCTGTTTAATGCTGCTCTGCACTCCGGCATTAATCCTGCATGTCAGACTGAGCCACTGTGCCAGCATAGTTTTTATTTTACAGATTTTGCACTCCACCTCTTTCACACTTATTTTAAAAGACATTGTACCACACTGTTGCACTAAATTCTGCCATTTAAACATGAAGACTAAGTGGAATAAAGTGCTGCATCTGAAAAAATGATCAAACAGTAATTACTGTAACAGCATGTCAAGGTTGAACTACAGTAGTTAGCAGTAATGAAGATTGGATTGGTGTCTTTGTTTCAGTACACATGCATACGAACAGGGCTTTATGTTGTATATCCCTGTTTAATCCTGCGGATTAAAGGGATAGTTCACCCAACAATGAAAATTCACCCATTATCTTCTCACCTATGTGCCGACTGAGTGTCAGGTTTATTTTGTTAGTCTGCAAAATACTGCTGGAGTTTCACAGGAAAATGTGCTGCAGAATTTCCCAAACAGTGGAGGTGAAAAAACATAAAATGCCTCCATACTGCTCGTCTGGCATAATCCAAGTCTCCTAAGGTCCTGACATGCTGTTTGCACACAGTCACACCACACACACCCCGTGTAAATAATATTTCTTTTAGTTTATTTGGCATGTTGGGGCTTTAGGAGACTTGCATTACACCAGATGAGCAGTATGGAGGCATTTTATGTTTTCATTCTGTTGTTTTTCTACATTTGAAAACTGGTCACCATTCACTTCCATTGTTTGGGAGGTTCTGCGACGCTGTTTTCCTGTGAAACTTCAGCAGTGTTTTGTGGACTAGAAAACTAAACCTGACCTTCAGTCAGCATGAGGGTGAATAGATGATGACTGAAATTTCATTTTTGGCTGAACTACCCCTTTATGCAGAGGCTTTTACTTTGAAGGGCTCAGGTTAACGCTTAATACTTAATGCTAATATATTTTTAAGGGATTAAATGTGTTATAATGTCGAATCTGTACACTTGACTAAAAGAGGGTATGTTCTGTTTTTTATCAGGATGCTTAACCTTTTTTATGTTTTTTATTTAAGTGTGTTAAATGACACAATGCAGAGTTGGACTCACTACATGTACACATGCAAAAATTCCAGGAAAAGGAGGAGTATTCAAAGATTGAAAATGTAGATTTTGATGCCAATATACACAGACAGACAAAAAGAGAGACAGAGGAGAGTCGAACTAGATTGAGGACAGAGAGAGTGAGACAGACATGGAGACAGGAGAGATGGAGAAAATTAAAGAGTGGAGGCTGCAAAAACAGGGTGGAGAGGGAACGAGAAATAACAGGTCAGAGAAGGGAGGTTAAGGAGGTAGCGGGAGTCAGAAACACAGAGCGAAGATCCGGAAATAAATCAGCGCCTCAGAAACAAGTTCTTCATCTGTGTGACAAACAGTAGTCGCTCAAAACGAGGCCCGCGCTCTCCCTCAATTCTGCCGAACGCTTCTGAATCCTCCTTTAAATGAACCCACAATGCACTCTGCTCACTTCACATGCCACCCATTGAAGCCTGTCCACTCAGAAAAGATTTAAAAGGTCAATGTATTCTTCATCCGTGCCCATTTTCACAGCTGATTGGACACACGGTCTGTGATTGTCCATTTCGCATCACGCGTCCCATTCATGAATTCAAAAGAGCAGATTGTGCTGAATCTGGCCTCCGAGAGCGACTGAGAAAATGACAGACGCGAGGTTTCTCTTTCTTTTTTTTCTTCCTTCCCTCTGTCTCCTCCTTTATCTCTCAGAAATCTTAACCACCTTAGTCACTTTTCTCCACTTAGCGCAGTCTCATGCTGCCAAGCATCAAGCCATCCCTGAAATGTAATTTAAGGCAACAACAACATCGCCGACAACAATAACAATAACAACAACAACATCTCCGGGACGGTCTGCCCTATGAATCATCACACACACACACCGAGACACAGACAGCTACAGACACAGAGACAGACAGATTCACAGACACAGTTGCCGTCTCTCACGCACACACAGTTGCCAGTTTGCGCGTGCGTGTCATAAGCTGAGGGTACTCGTAAAACAAATGGCTCCCCTCCACCTTGGTGATTTCTATTATTAGCTGCAGCAGGGCGAGCCTCTCTGCATATCAATGCCCCCGCTCATCTTTAAACATCATGTGGTGGGACGACACTGATGACGGCGCCATCGAGTGTGTTTGCAAATGTAAGTCTGTCAGTTTTAGGGTCATTCTCTGCGCGACCGTGCGTATGCATGTGCGCATTTTTGGATTTCCAGGACCTCTGCATGTGATGTTGACTAACTACATGTGGAGCCGATGACCCAAAGACACTGAGATGACTGAGTGCAGCTGCAGTCATGCAGGATTGCAGTTAATCTTTAAAGATACATGAGGTGACCTGGTCAAGGGGTCCTGGCAAATGGTCCTCTCAATGCCTGACGGTGCAGAAAAACCCTCAGCCGGCGGTGCACGACTGGAGATTAACGCCTTCTATTTCTCTTAAAGCCTTAGATAAAATGCATTTATCAGTTTAGAAACTGTTGTACTGTACTTTTAATGCAAATAAGACTTTAAGATTTTGATGAGTGTCCACTTTAAAGGTGCAGCATGAGATTCTGAAGAAAGGTAGTTGCTTGCTGAATCCCATGCCCACGTCATGAAAAACATGACATTTTAGGACTGTCCTGTGATTGGCCAGTGTTTCCTGTCATCACAGGCTTATTTTTCTAAAGCCTGAGAAGAGAGCCAAGAGGAGGAGCAGAGGTCTAGTTTTCTCTCAGACCACTTGAATTACATCATACGTAAGGTTTATAATGGAACTTTTGCCAAAAATAAACTGTCTAAGGTTGAGATGAGTGTATACTTCAAAGCAAGACTGTAAAACTTTTGAAATCTTGCAAATGGAAAGTTGAATTTATGAGCTATAAAATGCACCATTCCTCATTTCAATACTTTGCTGCTGATTGGTCTGGTACGACCAGGAGCTTTTGGTAGCTAATGTTATTAGCTAATGCTACTGCTAAAACAACTGACGTTACCGTTACAGTTTGCTGACACAGACAGCTATGTAATATTGGCCAATCACAGACATATTGTCTATTAATATTGGTGTATTTGTCCTGGTTTGTTTGTTTCATTTTATATGCAGCATTGTATGTATATTTGATCTTTTTTTCTGAATTCACCACAATATAGCACATATATTTTGTTATTATTAAGAATATCTGCATATTTATCAATGCCAGAATATTTTACTCACTAATATTGGTATCAGCAGTGGTGCTAAAACTCCAGTATCAGTCAGGATCTGGACCATTAGCTTATAATTGTGACTATAGTGGCTGCTGTGCGACTCCATCTGTGTTCTGCGTTCTCTTCATCATGCAGAACCCTACTTGATGTCACATGGGAAAACATTTTTAGAAGGGCTTGGGGGAATAGCATTTTGACCCTGAAACATATGTACGTCCTTTGAATACAGAAGGAACACTACAGTGACGCTGTGAATGATATAAAAAACCCCAAAAGGCATTATGGGATAGCTGGTGATGCTATGACCGCTAACCTGAAAAGGGCAAGAGGGTGCTGACTTGCAGAAAAAAACAAAAAAGTAATATTGGGTCGGGAAGTTTAATCTAGCTTTTGATAAATATGGTGGAGATGTTTCGGATCCTTGTTTTGTCTCAGTTCCAACAAACACACAAACTCACATAAACTGTTGAAGATATGGGCATGACGCAGACATTACATAATGTTTTCTAATGAGCTAACTTGTCAGATGAGGCAATGTCCCGCAATTTGATTCACTTGTGATCTGGGTCTTTACCGTTAAACCGTTGCATGTTTTTCAATCTGTGGATTTCTGGAATTAAATAGTGTTATCGGCGTGCGCTTTTCCTCCCCCTACATCATGTTCCTCATGCCGCTGCACTGCATCCTAATCCACTGAGGCGACTGTACGGGAGGAGGACCGGCTATCTCTGCCGGACTGTGATGGATCGTCCCTCGTTTGATTGATGAGCGCTGGAGGAAACTGATGCATCTGGAAACAACGCGATCTACGTTTGCCACTTAAATAAAATACGCCATGACATAACCAAACTAACTCAGGAGCACAAGATACAAAGCCACCGTAGAGAAGATATTAAAGCGGCTGTCTGCTTTAACGCTCCGCTCTCTGCAGCTTCTCTCTACATAAATATGTGTATAAAATCTGGAGCTTTATGATCTTCACAATCCAAGAAGGTGTTAGCAACCAAACAGTCTTTATGGATGTGCTTTACAGTGAAAATAAGTTCACCCTCTGTTGAATATGTTTAAATATATTCACCACAAGTGATACAACACAAGTGATTACTTAGAGGAGAGCGACGCTGCAAGATCCCACTGTTCTCTCGTGGTTCGGTCGATACGAGGAGTAAGCAACATGCCGCGTGCAGTGCTACAGGCTATTAGCGACTTAGCTCATCATTTGCCACTTTACCTCTGAAGCACTAAGCGCGGTAGACAAGTGTGAGGGCCAAGTCAGCCTGGCGTGCAAGTGAGATCACTGTCGGTGCGTCAGAAACTGCTGCCCAGCTTGGAAATCGCACCATTTGGCAATAAACGTGTCAAATGAATCCCCGAAGTGATGCTCTGGGAGTGATTGGAAGCAGAGTGGAATGAATGATGTGAGGGCCCCGGCCAACCTGTTTGGCCCCGCGAGGGAAATCAGGGTTATATTAGGTCGGCACTACTCATCTTTATTGGTTTTTTAAACTCAGAGGGTGTTACGTCCACGATATATCTGAAACCTATATTGTTCCAGCCCTCTGTGTAAGTGATTATTGATTTTTTTTAGCAGAGTATTCGGTTTCCTTTGATACTTTGATGACATGCATTACTCTGATCTTAAATTGTTCTACACTCTTAGAAATAAAGGTGCAAACTAGAACCAGAAGGGGTTCCTCGGCCTCTTCCCCCATAAAGGGTCCACTTGGGGTCCTTTCAGAGTTCTGCCTTGAACCCAGCATACAGCATTATACCTAGAACCGTGTGGGAAAGGTTTCACCCAGAAACCCCTATGAGAGGTTCTGTTACTGTTCTGAAACTGTTTATGTACCAAGCTCTTAAAAATAAAGGTTCTACCTGAAGAGTTGATGTTTTACCCAGAACCATTTGCTTGTGAAGAACCCTTTTTTAGAGGAATGGATTTGTCAAGGTTACAAAGAATAAAGGTTCCATTAAGAATCCTTTCCACCCAAAGAAAAATTCTGGTGAAAAAGATCTTTAAGCATTGTTAAAAACTCTTGCATCAAGGGTTCTTTGTTTTATAACATAAAAGGGTTCTTGGTGGAAGCACCTGGCTGGCTTCTAGATTAACTCTTGGAATATAACAGGTTTCTTGATAATAGCTCCTAGCTGGGTTCTAGTTATCTTTGGAATAGGAATAAAAAGGTTCTCGGTCAGACCCTTTGGGTGGTTTCGTGTCAGCACCGCTGGAGATCTTGAAGATGGAGAGGTTCTGGATAAAACCCCCAGACAGGGTTCTTGGTGAGAGCATTACACTAGAGTGAATGGTTCTGAGAGGATCATTTTGGAACCCTCATTTCTAAGAGTGTAGTCACCAAACACATTTTAACTTTAACATCAGGCTTCAGGTTGTCGTACTTTCTAATTTAATGGCTGAATTTGACAAATCCTCACAATGGCTGTAAAGTTGTGGGTCTCGGTTTGCTGGTATGAGAACCACCTCTTGGCCTTCATTCACAGGAGACGCTGGTCCAGCAAGTGTTGATCTGCCAATACGTGATGTGGTGTTCGGGCAGTGCAGGCAGCATACCGGGCACTGACTTCCATGAATGTCAGACACCGCATAAAATAAAACAAGAGAGGCCAACAACTTCGTGTCACAGCCAGCGGAGGGATGAACGCTACGCGCTCTATCTCTGTCCACACATTCTGTTGTTGTAGTGACTTAATTAATCAAGCTGTAGGCAGGACACCGTGCTTTTTACAGCCTCCAGGGGGAAGTCACGGTTTGGTTGCAGTAAGATTAAAATGCCTCCTGAAATTATCTTGATTAAAGCAGCAGTCCAAACTGATGAAGGAGATGGAGTGGACTTTAAAATTTTTGATTTAAGCTGCTTTCCAAACACGACAGAAAACCTGATTAAAATGTAGTTGGCAAGTCTGTGAGGAACCTTGAGCTGAGAACTGAAAGTTTGATGATCCCTGTGGGGGGAATGCACAAGGAAACAGGCTGTACTGCACTGCACCATCGACTGTAAACATCTGGATCGCCCCCTGGTGGCTGGTTGCAAAAAACGTGACGTGACCAGCACAATATGGCAGCGCTTGTATCCAGGATATTTTGACTTTTGTACAGTTGGAGGATGTGTAGACTTGTGGTCCAACTTTATACAGTCTATGCATTGCAAACATCAGACATGTGGAGCCCCAAAGTGTATAAAAAAGTATAAAAAACTCAATATTTCATATTCAATAATGTTCCTATTAATAAAAAAAATATGAGTTTAATAAACACAAACGAAATAAAATTCCACTGATTTTATGAAAAGTAATGATGAAATTATTAATTTAATAATGTCTTTTCTGTTAATTTAATATTGAACACTTTGGGGCTCCGTATCGGTAATGGCCAATATCTGAAAATTTTGAAAATTAGATCTGACTTTGACAATCAATAAGGCCACAGCCTTCAAGAACTGTTTCAACCCTGAAGGCCATAAAAGGACCATAAAAATGATTGATTAGTGTTTTATAGATTTGAATGTAAAGTTTCACCTCGAGGGACAATCTACAGTCTGTAACTATGCAACGACACACCCACTACAGTGTACCGTGTCGGCTAAATATAATCAATCATTCAATTAAAAGGCTAAAAAAGATAATATTAGCTGTCAAATATAATTTCTCCTCTGGTAACCTTTGCAGAAGCAACAGCTGCGGGCTACATGAGTCATTCTTCTTCTTCTCCTTTTTCCACTTCCCAGTCATTGTCAACATCATCTTCCTCCTGCGACACACCATTCAGAACACACGGCATCTATCTACAGGACTAACAACCCCCCCACTGACATTACTAACAGCATGTAACACACACACACACACACACACACACACACACACACGCAGGAGAGAAGGAGATTATGACCACAGGGACTTTCCTGGCCCTCCTAGCCATTGGCCAGACACGCTATGCTGACAGCAGCGGGATCCCGAGGGGGGGCGGCGGGCAGTCAGTAATCGGCAACGACACAAGTAACCAGAGACCGGTGCCAGAGATACACATAACCAGATTAACATGGACAAGAATAGAGGCCAAGATGTGGGCTACCACTTTCTCCGGCGAGGAAGTGAACGCGTTGTTTAAGTCATTAATGGATTAGTCGAGGAAACGGTCACAGGAAGGGAAGCCACAGACAGAAAGAGAAAGTCTCGGATATTTTTGGCAGCAGCACAAACACACAGAGACTAAGCAGGTACGGAGGCGGCGTGCATTATGTGCATACACAAACACAGCTACTATAAATGTGACAGCCCGACCAAATCAATGTCAATATTGACATTTCTGGGATTAGGCCTCTCGAAAAATAATGAATAAATGCATTAGGTTTTCCCTCCAAACACCTGGCTTCCCTGGACGTGCAGTCATTTACGGTGACGAACAAGAGGACAGATGGAAACAAAATCAACACGTACGGGAAGCCCAAAACATACCGCTGCCGTGCCCAAGTTAGCTGAGAGTAAAACTGTACACAAAATGAGTGGGTTGTGGCTTTTTTTTGAAAGTACAACTCTGGTGCCAGTGGAAATGTACTCAGAATCAGTTGTTTCTGTGTCCTGACATGTAAAACAAGACTGCTTTTTAACAAGTTAACTCAAGGAAGTGTCCTTTTAGTTCCTTTTAAAGGGACAAAAATACATATTTTTTTCCCCTGGATCATAATGCTGTTTATCCATCTAGATTTTTGGCGAGTTCTGGCGTTGTCGGCCATAGAGACGTCTGCCTTCTCTCCAGTATAATGGAACTAAATGGCACTCGGCTTGTGGTGCTCAAAGCACCAAAAAAAAAAAAAATACATGTGAAAAATTCAAAAACCAACGTCTCTTTCCAAAAATCATGACCTGTTTACTCAAGATAATCCACAGTCCTTGTTGTGAGTAGATTCTACTGCAGAAAGAAAAGTATTTGATGGATAAATAGCACTGCTGACCAGGGGAAAATATGAATTTATGCACAAAAACATGGACAGTTCTCCCTCAGATATCATGGTGCATTTTTTTATGTGTGCAAATAAAAAATTAAATAAATAAATTATAAAATTTCCACATTAAAATGTCTAAAATGTAAAAATGTAGATCAAACGTAGAAAAATCTAAATTTATTCAAGGTGTTGGTGTGTTTTCTGCTGGCTATCGCTAGCTAGTTTGCTAGCTTCTATGATTTCCAGGGAGCGTCCAACATATCCAGATATCAGTGACTCAACGTGAATAAAACTTACCTCGTCCATGAACATGATTTCTGCCTGAGTCATGTTAGACAGATTTTCATCAGCTATGGTGGTTGTTTAAAAGTGAGGACAACAAATCCCATGATCCCACTCTACTCAGTAGCAGTACAATTTACATACTGTTTATTTAATCATTAAATCATTCAGTCTTGCTGCATGGAAACTATAGATCTGCACAATTACTCGAAACTTTATCGAAATCATAATGTGGCCTTGTGTAATTTTCAAATCGCAGGAGGTGAGGCTAAAAAGGTTTAAATGAATGAATGTCATGAGGCAGAAATGTCCTTTCCTACAAATCGCAGTCACAATCGTTCAGCCCTACTGGAAACACAGGACTTTATTTTTGTCTCTTTGCTAGTTGCTGAAAACAGCAAACTGTTGCCTCATGTATCACCACCCTGCAGACATGGCTCACTGTAAATGCCCCTGGGACAGTAGCATCAAAGCTGCTTAAAACACAAAGACTTATTATCGCTGATGTAGCAGAAAAACAGTTTTAGATATGCAAATTCATCTATAATAGCCTGTGTTTCCTTAGACAGCTTGGCTGCTTGAATTATTGAGCGGGTGACATATCTTTTTGTGAATTATTTAGCCTTGCTGAAAAAGTCCTCATCGCCACCGCCATGCTGCGATTAGTTCAGCTGTTATTATGAAACTACAACCATCATCATCATCATCATCAAAAAATCCAACCACACTTTCATTATCGTTGTCACCAGCACCATCATAATCACAATCATCCCCATCGTCATAATGCTATTATCAAAAATCATCACAATCGCAATCATCATCCTCGTGATTATCATCAAAACTACCGCCGCATGTCATCACTGTGATTATTATTGGCTCCATTTTCACTCTCCAGTAGAAGATGAGCAGGAGGCGCTCGGTCTCTTTTGTTGTGCAGCCTGCCCGAAAAAAAAAATCCATTTCAAAGAAAAAAGTCAATTCCCTCCCACGCTCATCACCTCTGCATTGATTTATTAAAAAGACTCGACGTTTCAATCACAGGGACCTTTCTGAAGACGTGTCAATCATAAAGTGACATAGTGCTAAAGTACAGCTTATAATTGCATGATAGTCCACAGCTGTGTTGGGAGGGGGGTCACATGCAGCAGCTTACTCATTCAAAACACCCTCAACATCTACAATCCTCCTGACGCCACTATAAAGGAAAAGATGTTTTACTATTCTAGGTTAGTGGAATATTTAAAGCCTGAGCGCCGATCTCGAAGCTGAAGGAATCACTTTTTTTTGCTTTTATCCCTTGAGATGAATCACACTTTTGGGGGGCTGTACATGCTCAAAAACCTGGCCACGCCCTCCAAACGGGAGCCCCCGTGGCACATTATATCGAAACATAGTCCAATATCATAAATTGTTCCCAGCCATACAAAAAAGTCTCGCCTAAACCCAAATGGAAGTTGGTCATTTTGAATTTCATGGTCATTTTATCTTAAATTCCTACAGAATTCATCATAACAACTTCAAGATCAGTGTGTGCCACCTAGACTGGTTTGTGACCAAAAGTTATTAAAAGATTTAGCGCTCGTTGAAGGGCGTGACCGTGGTGTGGCGTCAACTTTTTTATGGTTCGCAACAAAACATGAAATTGCTATAACTTTACTGTAAATGATCCGATCTGCACCAAACTTCACGTTTGATAAAAGTCCCGCCCTGCACACATCGATATGACAATAGTCAGTCATAGACAGGAAATGACGTTTTAGACTGCGACTGCTAACAGGTACTGCTAATGCTGCTGCCCTGACAAGGGTCCTGGCCTGAAGACACCAACGTGCCAATCAGGAGTCATAATCACAGCGCCACCTACTGGCAACAGGAAGTAATCCTCCTGTGACAATCACCGTTTGATTTACATGAGTGTGGTCAACAGTTGATATACTGGAACATGACGTGCACTTACTGGGTGCTCTGCAGCTCCACCTACTGGAGACAGGAAGTGACAACAAGCTCCTTCCTGTGGTGTCTAACACATGACAATTCAGGGCCTCATCGACCGGTAGGCATGCAGCCACAGGTGCCCATCCAATTTAATTTTCTTTGAAACATTTCCATCTTCATCATGTTGCCTCATCATCATCATCATCAAAACTCCCACACAACCATGTTTATCATTCATCTCCACCACCATGATGTAACAATGATTAATTATCACCTTTAAGAATTTAACCAATTAAAAATGATTAATTGATAATGTATATTTTTTGTACCGTTTCTCCAGGGCTCACAGGTTTTCTCTCACTTTGCCTTGTTACTTCAGAAATGACAGGAACTGATTGGGCTCCATATGACTTTGTTTTGTTTGGCTGTGGCTTTTATTGTATGAGAACCAGCTGATAAGAGGAGTCGAGCCTCATTGTTTTATTATTCTGCTCACTGATTAATTGAGCTTCATTAATTAATGTTTCACATAATTGTTATAATAAAATGTTACCTTAGATAAACCTGTGTTGTTGTTGTTTTAAACCTTAATAATTATTAATGATTAACTGATCACTGATTAATGTTTTATCAGTTAAGGAAAATGCACAAAATTTGTAACCCTAATCTTCATCGCCATCATCATCATCATCACCAAGCACCATCATCATCATCACCAAGCACCATCATCATCATCCTGCTCCTCATCATCATCACCACTAGTATCTGTACAAATGTAAACAGTAAAACAATTTGAGACAAAGGCTGCACCTGATGATTATTCTCATAGTCCATTAATCGGTCATTCATTTTCTCGATTAATCGATCAATAGTTGTTTGTTCTATCAAATGACAGTAAATGGTGAAACTGTCAATCAGTGTTCCCCAAAGCCGAAGACGAGACGTCCCCAAAAGTCTTATTTTGTCCACAGCTCAAAGATATTCAGTTTACTGTCAGAGAGGAGGAAAGAAACCAGAAGATATTCTCATTTAAGAACCTGAAAAAAAATGACTGAAAATGATTAATCGATTCTCAGAATAGTAGAAATTGATTAGTTGTTACAGCTCTATTTGAGACTGATGCACAGGGGATGTAGATCTGATGAAAAGGTGAAAATAAAACAGTCATCATCACCATCACCAGTACAATCCAAGCTGCACAAATATACAATGTAAATAATTATGGACTAATGCACAGGAGATGTGAATATGGTGAAAACATAATAAGACCAATAAAGTAGATCTCAACCTATACCATCATCATCCTCATCATCATCATCATCATCGTCATCAGAACTGCCAGCAATACCGTCAACACTAACACTTCAAATATATAAAATCAGTTTGCATAATAAGAAGAACGGAATAATCTCATCCTTAAAGACAAGGCTGTGATCGATTAGTCAAACTATTTCAGATTAGTCAGTTCATCATCATCATCTTCATCATTAATTCATCGTTATTTCCTTCCTGCACCTCACGGAGTTCCCTCTCTGTACTGATATATCGTCTGTTTGCCTGCAGCCTCCCCCTCAGTGTCTCTCCTCCTCTGGTGCTCTCTGACCCGGTGCGCAGTCAGTCCCCCTCCGGACTCGGGTATGTCCACTAAACCCTGACCCCCGAGCTCATCATCCCTCACCGGCCACCGCTGCTCGGTCGGCGGGGTTATACCCCCGCAGCTGAGTGGGGAAAAATCACCCACCACTTCGCTTCTCCGCCGAGCGTCTCCCCGCCGGCGGAGCTTTTAATTGGAGGAGCGCGGGACACGTCTCCCGGACAGGGCAGGGCTTTCTCTGCGGTACACCTGAGAGAGACCCCCCCCCCCCGGTCATCACACGGCTGTCTGGTCCGGGAGATTCCTCCGCGCTCTCCGCCGTTCACCTTCCGCCTCATCTCGCCCCCTGACTGCTTGTTGTGCTCCGTCTTTTACGCACGCATGCACCGGTCCCTGCACATTACACCACCCGCTGCAATTAAGCCAACTGTCAAAGTGATTCTTACGCACACCGACTGTCTCCTGTCACACACACACACACGGCACACATGTTCTCACAAGAGGAACTAAAATAATTACAATAACTGTCTGATAAATCAGTGGTATTGTTGCGTCCTCTCACCGGTTCGGTTCTGTGGAAGAAGCCCTGCAGGTCAGGATCCGTTCATTCACTCATCCTGTTCTCATCTATCTGTTCATCCTTCCCTCCGTTCAGTCCCTCATTCAGCAGCTGAATAAACCTCTCCTCCTCTCCTCTCGAGCGGCGGCGGCCACCGAGCATGCGCACTTCACCCATTCGCTCTCTCTCTTTCTCCCTAACTCTCTCTCTGATGTGAAGGGGGAAAAAAAAGAGAGAGAGATGGAGACTGTGAGGAAGGATGAGCTGATGTGAGCAGGAGTACAGGGATAAGGCAGAGAGCTAGACAGCGGCTATTACTGTGTGTGTGTTTGTGTGTGTGTGTGTGTGTGTGTGTGTGTGTGTGTGTGTGTGTATAAGTGTGTGATGGGGGGGGCACAAAGGATGAATGTGAACCAAAGGAGCATGCAGTCCCAGCAGCAGCAGCAGCAGCAGCAGCAGCATCACCCCTGCACTGATAAACACAGATCATTGGAGAGAAGAAAAGAGAACATAGAAGACATGGGAGTGAAACTGCAGAGCTGGAAAGCAGCAGAAGTGAAAAATTACTTATAGAAGATAAAGAAAAAAACCCAGAAATGGATGAGAGAAGAACAAAGTTTGAGCCTCTCACAAGTTCAGGGCTGCAGCCGACGATTATTTACATCATCAGTTATTTTCTCAGTTGATTGATTTTTCATGAAAACTTCAAATGTCTTGAATTTATTTTGATTTACTTTCGTCTGGTGATAGTCCAAAACCCAGATATGTTAAATTTATAATCATATCTCAAATTAAACGCTTGGTGGTACGCGAGCTGTCTGTACTGGTATGCAGGGGAATGTCAGAAATTTTTAAACGCAATCAATAAAATTTTCAAATGAAAACAGATCACAACAAATATGAGATTCCTGATTCTGCCACGTCGTCACGATCACAAACGTAGCGTTCCTCCATCATTCATCATAAACTGTGATGGCAAGATAGTGAGCAGATGTAAAATGTGGAGACTGAAAATGCAACCAAGAACTTTTACAAAGAGAGTGCAGATCAGGAGAAGACTATTTTGAGCAATCGTGTTAAAAATGAAGTGGGCATCAGTCAACTGCTCGTGGCAACTTAAGAAGCGCCAGTGGCTAGTGGCTATACTCCACTGCTGGCACCAAACGGCACGAAACAAAGGTGCTATTTGGAGAACTCAATATTTTCTGAGGCAGTACACTGTGGAAAAAACTTTGAGAAACCCTGGTTTAAACCAAAGAAAAGAAACAAAATCTCTTTTTGAAGATATCAGTCATGGAGAAGTCAGCCTTCTCTTGGATATAATGAAACTATATGGCATTCAGCTCGGAGTGGTGGATGAATCGCTCAAACAAAGACAGGACTTCTGTCTTCCAGACATACAGCAGCTAAAGGATACCTTGTGCATCAGTATGAGACAAAACGTCAGCATTTGACCAGGTGGAATAAGAATGTGTTGAAAAAGGTTGCATGAAACGGCTCGCAACGAGGTCTGTGGATTAACTTGAGTAACCAGGTTCTGCAAAGAGATGCAGGTGGAGTTTTTCAAATGTATAATTTGGCGCTATGAGCACCAGAAACTGAGCGACATCTAGTTCCACTATACTCAGGAGAAGGCCGACATCCCTACGGCCGATATCTCCAAAACTCTGCAACTCACACCAAAACAATCTAGGTGGATAAGCAGCAGTATAGGTGATAGGAAATATATGTATATATGATTTTGGTGCGAACTGTGTCTTTAAGAAGCTACAACAAAATATTTTGGAATTTTTCTTCAAAAGGTGACCAAAACAGCTCACAGGTTCCACCAGGTGGCGCTGAGTCATGTTACGGCTGCGTAAGTATGTTTCTGACACCAGTACTTTTACTTGTAACTGAGTAATATTTTACCAATGTTACAATACTTGTACTTGAGTACAGGTTTTCAGTACTCTTTCCACCACTGCAACTTCAGAATAAATAGTATTAGAATAAATAAATTAAAAAAAGACAGTTGTTAAAGTCTACATTTTAAAATATCATTATAGACTATATAGGTCTTTTATCTAAATAACACATTAAAGAAAATATTTTGCACACTTTAATAAGATTTCTCCACTTTCTTTAAACTTTTCTTACTTACTCTTTATTGTCGCGCACCAAAAGACACAGACAGTCCATATCTTGAACTGTGAATGTGTTTCACCAGAGACCTAAAAGTATGTTGTTTGGGTGGGAATTTATTTGCGGATTGTATAAGTGCTGTTCCGCTTCAGCTCACCTCTTTACAGAGGAGGAGGCGAAGAGCCTCGGATGAGATGAGGGGGTGAAAGACGGATGAGAGCGGCGAGAACATTGGAAAAGTGGATAAGGAGCGAGATGGAAGAACAGAGGAGGGAAGGAAAGGATGGAGGCCGGAGAGGAGAAATGAGAGGGGAGGCGGGAAGGCGATGGGGGGAGACGGGTGGAGACGGGGGGAGGAGAGCTGGAGTCGGTGTGAATAATGAGAGAGGAGAGGAGTGGTTTTACATCATCCGTCTTTTGGACACAGTTGATCAGAGTTCTGTCTCCGCGTTTACACCGCAAGCTAATTCACACCCCGAGGGGCCATCTCTCTCTCTCTCTCTCTCTCTCTCTCTCCCTCTCTCTCTCTCTCACACACACACACACACACACAGACGACACAACCATCCATGTCCAAATGCATTCCAGCTAAATGCGTAACTGCAAATTCATAGCTGGACAAACATGCACATTTGGGCACACATGCACGCACAACAGAACAAAATATGCATGAAAGAACAATACACACAAGCACGTGCGCAGACGTACAGATGCCAAAACATCCACAGCGCCCACACTCAGATTTCTGTTGGAGCTCCAGCGAGAGTAAAGTCTGGAAACGAATAGAAACTGAGGATCGAGCGAGTTGTTGAGCGTCTTATGTTTAGGTGATTTATTAACGAATAACATGGTGGCCTGTTTGGAAACGAGGGGATATAATTCTGCAGGATGATGACAAGGCTGGCAGTGTTCTGTATTTTGTCAGAGCTGGGACCGAGTCATTGTTTAGCAAGTCCCAAGTCTCAAGTCCCAAGTCAACCCAGAGGAAAATTTAGTTTCTCACAATCCTCTTCTCTTTGTCTTATAAGAAATAAATGAACTTCTTATTTTGAGCTCACTGAAGTCTCATCTGTTTCTCCTAAAACCCCCTAAGGGAGAAAAAAGGAGCGAAACAAAAGGAAGGCAGGAGATCTTTTGCTGAGCTCAGAGGTTTCTCCTTGTCGACCGTATGGATCAACAAGACTTTAATTTGACCGCTGAGACGAATTTAAGATCTCATTTAAGACAACGGAGCTTTCTTTTAGATCTCACTGTTATCTCAAGAGCTGATTATTTTAGACAAATTTAAGATCAGTGCAATGAGACAAAAAAAAGATCTTAAACTGGGTTCAAATTAGTTTCAGACTGAGACGAGACAAAGGTTATTTCTCAGGAGATGAATTTAAGTATGAAAAAGATGGTCAAAGTCTCATATTAGTCTTAAACTGAGCTCTTATTTTGAAGTTTTCTTTTCCTCTGGGTGCGGTCATTCTCTAAGATTAACCAAGTCATTATTACCCGAATCTTATCCTTGATTTATCCCAAAAAGTTTCCCTAATCTACATAAAACTCCTGGAGGGTGTAGACCTACAGTGTACTCTGTCTGCTGAAGTTTTATAAAGAACTCTTGATAAATTCTTCTTTTTTCTTTTTTTGCTGCAGTGATATTAAGACCGTACTTGAAAAATCTCAACGTGCCATGGTTGATTGGACAGGAAATTCACTCTTTAGTTCACATGTAGTGTGATTCAGAGGAGAAACGTTGCTCCAGAAGTTTTAAAGACGCTGGTTGTAGATGAAAAAAAAAAAAAAAAAAGGCCTGTAATTATAATGTTTTGAATTTCTCTTCTTGCCAGAGAGACAAACAGACAAAACAACTGACCAGAAAAATGCGAGAACATCACCAAAAGTTTTTTTTTTTCTTCTTAACCCCACCAGATAAGACTGTTAAGACCTGCACTGTAATGACCATGTTACTCTGTTAGGATTTATGTTTTTGTCTTGTTGGTTTTTGGTTTTTGTTTGTTTGGGTTTGTTTGTTTTTTTTGGAAGGTTGGTGTTGAGATTTTAGTTCACCTGCGATCAACGTGAACCTGGAAATGTTGAGCACCCCAAAAGTTTTATATTTAGAAATGTACAGCATTTAGAAAGTGCTGGAGGCTAAATGTCGGGCATTTTGCATAATTAGCACATTTAGCATTAATTAGCATAATCAACTCGACAGACAATATTTCAGCAACTGGTCAGCTGAATCCATTTCTGACAGTTTAGAAGTCACTTTAAAAGTTTTAGAGGGCACAAATTAAAACTTATTATTATTTAATCATTAGTAAAAAAAATAAAATCTTAGTTTTTTAGTATCATCATAACATCCACATATCTTAGTTCCTGTGCATCTTTTTAAATTCAGTTTTATTTTCTGAAATATTATTATTATTATTGTTAGTACTGTTAGTACTCATACTACCGTCATCATGACTAGTATTATTATATTGTTCTATTTATGCCTTGAAACTTTCAGTAAACAAAACTGTGTTGGAACAAAAACAATATATAGATATTGTATTAGGTGGTCAGTGTTTCTTTTAAATGTTGAATATAAGTCATTGATTAGCTTCCCTGAGCTGAAGCACTGATACAACTCTAATATCAATCAGCTGAAGATGCAGATGTTCATATCAGTGTTGACTGAGTCCCAATTAATTGGAATGTAAAAGGCGAATCGCTGAAATCTGACGCTCACAATAAGGACAATACTTTAAAAACCTCTGTCTGTTTCTGATGGATGAAACGCTACTTGATGAATTCAACATTCTTATATAAAGCAAAAAAATCAAGTTTTCAGTCAGCAGAACCAGATTTTTTTAATATCCTCTGTTCCGAGGACTAGAACTCTGCCACGTTCCGTCCCTCTGCTTCCCAACTCTGCTGCGTTTCCTCCTCTCAGCTCAGCATCAAAACATCACAGATTCAGCGCCTATTAACCCTCCCCCACGGCCTCGCGGTGTGTGTGTGTGTGTGTCTGCCCGCCTCACTACTATATTGCCAAACAAACCACAATCACATCTTCAACGTTTTCGACCCGGTTTCTATGGCAATGGGAGAATAAGCGGAGCCCCGTGTCTTACTACTGTAACACGGCTGAGAACAATTATACTACAGTGTATAGGCGTCTTTGAGCGCGTTTCTGCCTGGGGGATAATTTCTGTTCTCCATGAAATATTAAGTTGGTTCTTTCACTTGAGAGTTGTGAAAACTGCGGCACATTGGTTACAGTTTTGCTCCTCATATAACAGGATTCTACTTAATGTTTAATGTGACTTTAATGTGGTTTATTAGTTCAAGATTAGCTCAAACCATAAAGAGTTTGGTTCGGCGATACATACTGTATGTGCACCCACACAGTCTGCTGCAGAAAAGGCTTTCCGGAGAACACGTTCATCTGGAGGGGATCATGCAATCGCTTGCGTATGTGTGTGCGTGTGTGCATTTGTCCGCAGCAAATCTCTCACACTGCTGGACCCAACGGCCTGATTTTTTTTCTTGCACATTCAGGACTGTATGCTGCAGGACCTCTGCGATTTGCAAAACTGCAAATAAAAAGAAATGCCTTCACGCTGACGGCGATTAAATTCTTGTGAACGCAATATCTCAAGAATGCCTTGAGGGGATTTCTTCAAATTTGATGCAAGTGACCGCTTGGACTCAGGGATGAACTAATTAGATTTTGGTGGCTAGAGGTCAAAGATCAAGGTCACTGTGACCTCATGTCCATCCCATTCTTGTGACCATGATCGCCTTGGGGGAATTTCTCCAAACTTGACCAAACTTGGGCTCGAGAACACTTGGAGAGAATTTCTTCAAATTGTCCCCTGACACCTCCAGTAAAGTTAAACTGGTTATAATTAAAAAGGTCAAAGGTCAAGGTCACTGTGAAGTCATAAACTCTGTTTTTGGCTCAAGGATTCATATGTTAATTAACAAACTTTCACACAAATATCTAATACTAGCAGTGCTGGAGAATATAAATTAAATTACAAAACAAATGTAATAGTAATCTATTCCTGAAAAAATGTAATTACATTACAGTTACTAATCAAAACGCCTATGATCATCAAGGGTTTACATCCAAATATTCTTTTCGGGCTGCCTGTTAGATCTGAACTCTGAGTGCACTCTTCTAGTAAATGTTTAAATTTAATGAGCTCTAATTAGAGATGCTTTGACTGTGAACAGTGTAACACTCGTTTTTGCCCTCTAAGCTCTCCTCTCGCCACCGATGCTCACGGCTCAGCTTTGCCTTTCAGCAGTGAGTAAAAACAGCCCTTTATCTGATCACCACCTAATCCTGGAGAGCATTACACACATACAGATTTCTAGTATTTGTTTTCAGAACACTGGAGTTCAATCAGGTCATGTTAAGTTTTTGAGGAATCATGATTAGAATTCGAGCAGACTTCCCAGCATGCTTTGTTTGAGAGTTAAAACTGTCCTGAGACCCTTCCTTTTTTTTTATAGTTTTAAAAAATATTAATGTTCAAAACTTGCACGACTTGTACAACTAAAATTAATATGAAGTTTATTTGACTAAAGACATTCTAAATCAGTACAAAATTACCACAACTCGTCTTTTCAAATTCAGTCAAGTTAAGATTTTCAGGCAGCCTGGACACTTCTTTAAGTTGAAACGGTTGATCTTGGCGTCAGGTTCAAGACCTTGATGGTAATGAATAAGCTGTCATTTTATTGATCTTTCTTGATCTTTTCTTTTTCTCAACAAGTAAAGAGAGATTTCGTACGTGCGGTACAGATATTGGTGCAGAAAAACCACGTTTTAATTGGCCAAGGTCAGACTAATTTTCAGTTGATGCCTATTAGTCGGTGCCAAGCTGACAGCAGTCTTCCAAATGTTAGTGCAGGTATATACACACTCAAATCAAAATTATTAGGCTACCTCAGCCCCAGCGGGGAAAAATCAGAGATCAGGGAAAATAAAAGTGGGAAATTAAGGGTTCTTTGGTACCAAGGCTGCAGGCTGTGACACCTGTATTGCATTTTTCAGTGGGGACACTTCTTAAAAGCTGTAGTTTTCAAGCTCCCTGGATGAACAGTACATGCTGCTCTCTGTCATGTTTTCCACAGACTTTGGCAGGGAAACAGTTGGCACGGCACAAAAGCCAGTTAAAAACTAGGCTAGTTCTTCTTCACACTGATTTGTCCCCCGTGGCTGTTTCCCTTTGTAGTCGATATAAGCTGGTTTGCACTGCACTCAGGGTGCACCAGTGCAACGCACTTGCTACTGCACTGTATGCAGACATTTAGCATGTGTTTCCTATTCAACATGCACTTGTTCTAAAGTTAGAGCAGAAAACGGTGACTGTACCGTGCAGCTCCCAAGTGTAATGTGCTTAAAGAAACAAACATTTTGCACTAAATGAGAAAACTGCCATGAAGCTACTGCTAGCTTTAGCTTTTAGCTTAGCATAAAGACTGAAAACAGGAAGGAACAAGTAATCTGGCTCCTGCCCAAAACCTACAAGCGCATCCGAAACTCACAAATTAGCAGAGGTGTGGACTCAAGTCAGACTCAAACCACATATTTGATGACTTCTGACCAGGTTTGAGAAAATCAAGACACTTACAACTTGACTTGGGCTTCCACGCCAATTTCACGTGACTTCACTTGCACTTGAAAACACTCGATACCCACCCCGAAGCTCAAAGACTAAACAGTATGTGATTTAAAAAGTGAGCCACAAATCAGTTCATTTCCCTTTATTTCCACTAACGCTACGTTACCGAGCACCAGTTGGGAAAAAATGATACCGGAGATAATTTCTTTTGCGTGCAAAAACTATGTGGTGGTCAGCAAAAAATGAACTGCGGTGTGCAAAACATGCAGGCTGAAAATTACAATCAACTTCCATCTTTATTCAATGAAGTTTCACAAAGTCAAGTTTATTTATAAAGCACATTTAAAAACAACCAAAGTTGGCTAAAGTACTGTACTATAAAATAATGGCTGTTAAGAAATATAACATGGTAAACAGCAAGAGCAGCAGAAATAACGTAAAAACACTACCAGTGAAGAGCAATGCATATGTGTTCTTTGTGATCTTGATCTTTGTTTCAATTCACTTAAAAAAGATTTGTTTTGGTTGTCTAAAGGCGAGATGTTGTGTCGCCTCTTAAATGAAGAGACCTTTGTCTTAGGAAGATTTATAGAAAATGCACAACACTTAAGACAGAGAGCATAATAAGATGTTTTATGGAATTGTTATTATTGATTTGTCATGTGGTCAATCTGGCTGTTGTTCTGGTTTAGTGTTTTGTAAGCTGGGCGCCATTTGGTGCATGACACTTAATAAATCAAAATCCAATAATCAAATATAACATTGTATTATGAGCTTTAGAGGTTTCTCAAGCTGCACAGAAACCCAAGAGTAAAAGTGAGAAGTTGTTATAAATTCTAGAGAAAACACAGACGTGTACGTCAGAGAGTGAGGAAGGAAGTCGGCGAACGCGACTGAACAGAACGTGAATTAAACTTTCATATTACCTCATCAATGAGCATGATTTCTGCTTCTGAGTCATGTCAGATAGATTTTCATCAGCTGCGGTGGTTGTTTAAAGATGAAGACAACAACTCCCATGATTCCACGGCACTTGACGACACAGTGAAACTACATCTTTTGTTGTTTTAATGGGAAAGAGACAAATAGCTGCAGAATTTACATACAGGACTTATAATAATGTAAAGAATATTACATTCAAATTTCCCAAGTCAAACAGTTCTTTTAAAGCCAAGATAACAGTTACCTATTTACCCTTGTTAGCACAGTATCCATGGTGCAGCATACCCCTATTTCACAATAAGCGTTTAAATGTCTGCAAAACATGTACTTCACGTTTTATGCAGTAATCACAGCACTTTCACTTCTTAGAAAAGCACATTTCTGTGCTTTCCTTGGGGTCTCATGAGGAGTGTTTGCAGCAGGGTGTTGCTTGAAAGGAGCTGGTGCGATTAGAAAAACTTCCTTTGGTAAATAAAGGCTAATAGAGGCCAGATTCCCCAAATCCCATATCAGAATCCTCTCATGTACCGGCGAAGACAGCTCAAATATTGGACATGATTGCACAGTAGCCAACTAATCAAGCCGTTCTGCTTTATCTCTAACCTTATAAAGCTTTGTTGGCTCCTGATTATTCATGAGCCGCCTCCGACTCGTTGTGTCAGGCCACCGAAGCAATTGCAAGTCATGCTGAGTACGGTCCATAGGGGAGCCGTGAAACACAACTAAATGATGATGGGGAGGATTGTGAGCAAATGAGCCTTGATAATTTGAAAGGGAAAATATGTGCGTCGCAGCCACGGACGACAGCGTTCTTCTCTCTCTGGCGGCAGCTGAAATATGCAGGATGACACACTCTTACCTGCTTGTACACACACTTGCGGTCATGTCGTGAAACATGAAACCCCGCGCGTGGATTCAGAGTCACAGGAACACAGGCGCTCCCACAACCGCCGGGTGATTGTTTTCTGTCCACTCGAGGTTATTAAAGCGCTAACAGCCAAACAAGTGCAACAAAGCATCTGTCGCTGTGGCTGTTAGTTGGTCGTCAAGCACAACGAGTCGATTGCTAAGGGCTTAATGTGGCTCTGGGGCTTACTGTTATGTGCACACACTTCATACACCGAACACTTCCATGACTGTGTCCACGCGCTGAAACAAAAACCTTTAATGAGCGGGCGGACACGATCAAAAAGATCCAGATGAGATGTAGAACACCTCTATAAGCCTGCTGGGTTATTGATCAGCGCTGAAATGGAGCTACTGATAAATGAGGAGGCTGAAACCAATCAGATCCACGACACACAAACACAGAGTCCCTGCATGTAACCTGCCCAGGGCCGGGTATCGGTACTCCTTACACGCCTGGAATATATGTCATTTTTCAGGGCAAGGCCACTTTTGCCTTTGATAAATACAAATTTAATGAGGCACGTCAGCCAAAAAGTAGGGCAACAAGGCCAAAACTAATGGTGCAATAACAGTAAGTGATAATTACATTGTGTGAAGACAAAACAGAATCAGGACACTTAGCTGATAATTAACCTATTAGCCAATTAGCCTAATCAATCAGAAATCAATACCAACACACATCAGTAGACTGTATATCATTAATCAAACTCATAACTAACGATAGTCAGCATCAGACAGCCGCACGGTGGTGACAGTAGTAAAAAATATACATACAATATTAGAAATTTGCATTAAAATAAAGCTCACTGCGCTCTCTGGGGAAAATATTGCACCAAACTCCCTTTAAATGACGGGGGTGAAATTATGTGGGAAAAAAGTTTTCTCTGTTAGTGTTTGTATATGTCATTTATTAAATGATACCCAACCCTAGTCCTGCCTGTCTGATCCCTTTGCAACTCTTGAAAATGTGAAAATGGAAATGCACTCTGAGGGCCAGACCGAACAGCTGTCATCTGAAACTGATAGTCAGCAACAATACAGGAAGTGTTTTCATATTATCAACCATCTATCATCTATGACATACATCTTCACCGCAACCATGAACTATTGACTTACCTAACCATGAACTTCTTCTTATCTGAATTTTGTTACTGTTGCATAATTGTACCCTAAAAATTCTAAAATGAGAAGTTGCAGGAAGTGAAATAGGTCATGAGGGAAAGTCCCACATCACAGTCCTGCGGTTGCAACATGCATGAGTGTTTTTGCGAAATTCACACAACTGATTAACAGCAACTGTCCATTCATGGACTCATAGAAGACAATTTTCTTCTCGCATAAAAATTACAAGCTGGTCAACAAAAAACGAACTGCAGCATTCCAAATGTGCAGGTCGAAAAATTAATAGCAACAGTAAATATGGAAGCGAAATGTTGATTGAGCCTGATGAACTTCATATCTGTAAAAACACACACTCTTGAAATTAAAAACTAAACAACATAAAACTGTGACCTCTAATTTTGTCTCTGCTGATCCGCAGACAGAGAAACACAAACAAATATTAAATATGAGCACGCAGGTGCAAAATATTCACATACACGTGTGCATGCACCTGCGCTCTTTCCTCCCTGTGTGTCTCACACACACATTCGCTCAGTCCAATATAACCTGGGGTGTTGCGATCTGTTTCTTCTCCCCTCAAGCAATACTGACCTTTCACTGTGATTCATATCACATGGACACTAACACACACACACACACACACACACACACACACACACACACACACACACACACACACACACACCTTGCTTTTTCTGTATGCACATCTTATGCATTGCAGTCGCAATTTGGAGCTTTGCGCTTTATGATTTTGTGAAATTGGGATGTATCCCTCTTTGCAGAGATTTTGAATTGATCTAAATGTCCAACAGCCTGCAGCAGGGACCGGACCAGCAAAGAGCTGAATAATATAAAGGGCTTAAAGGAACAGAAGTGGGATGAAAAATACATCGGCTTATTGGCAAATGTGTTCCTATTCCTTTCCTCGTAATGATGGCCATCTATCACAGCCTTTATTTTATTATTTTTATGCAGATTTGTATTGTTATGCTAATGTTACAGTTACTTATCCCATTTCAGTTCTGCTGACTGGGACTAGCTGGAGCCAACAGTCAGTGTAGGTTCTCATTAGCATTCAATGGTTTGTTAATGTAATTGCGCTGCTCTCTCGGCAGGGTTTTACAGCACTTTTCTAACTTTGCGAACTAAAGTGGCATCAGGGCAAAGCAAAAGCTGTGAACAGTGTAATCACTAATGAATCAGACCGTTTTTGTGTCACTGAACACCCCATGTGATCCAAACAAAAAGTCCAAATGCGAAATCAAAGTCGGCCCCAAGAAGTTTTATTTACCTCTTGTTTTTTTTTCTCGCTTGTTCTTGTTTCTGCTTGTGCTCTTAAGATTTTTTTACCACCTGACTGAGTCCAACAAGCAGCTTGTTTCTATCAAACAACATCAATTAAACAGAAGCCGGTGACGCCATCAGCTAGCAAGCTCCACATGAACTAGTTCAATAAGCAACCCAGATACACAAGGGGGAGGAAGAAAGGATGGAGGAGAGGGAAAAAAAAGGGAGGCAGAATTGGTAGTGCAGACATGAAATGGAGGAGAGAGGAATAACTGAAAGCACAGATGGACAGAAAGTGATGGAGGCACACGGGCAGAGACACAGAAGAAGAGAGACAATGGAAGAATAAAAGGAGGAAACACTGAGAGGCTGTGAGTTGGTGAAATGAGAAAGATGGGGGAGAGGATTAAGGCGATGAGGAAAACAAATCTACTAATGCAGATACCATGTACTCTCACCGGGGCTGAAAATGCAGCTTGTTTTGCACCGTGTTGCGCCTCTCCATCCAATTTCCTGCCTCTCATCACTGTCAAAACAAAACAAATAAAATCTTTAAGGAGGATGGATGACCCGCTCCTCTTGAGAGAGATGGGAAGGAAAACAGAGGCGTGGAGAAGAGCTGCCAAAGGTGTCACCTGACCAAATATTGACCTGAACTGTGACACAGAACATCAGCATCATTTGCTCTGATACGGTGCCTGTGATTAGCAGATTGACAGGCATCTTAAAGATGTATGAAATATAGGACATCAAAATACTATAAGCTAGAATTACCAGTCAAGTTGCATCCATGTCTGTCCAGACTCATAATATGTAGGGTAGTGAAGACTTTGAAGGAATTTAATAAAACTGTTTATTGTCGCTATATTGAAATGAATGAGTCCAGTGAATTGAGTCCAAGTGGACGTTTGAGCCAAGTTTGAAGAGATTCCATCAAGGCACTCTTGAGATATTGCATTCACAAGAATGGGACACAAAAACATAATGCCTCTGGCCATGGCTATCGCTAATGCAGAGAAATAAAAACTGAATTATTCTGCTAAGGCAGAAAATGCAATATTTTTTCAGTTTTATCTGAAGGGCTGGGGGTCAGCACCCTAGAGGGCACTTTATCACATTTTGTCCAATGAAAAGGCACCCCAAGGGCATTTTATCATGTTTTATATACTAAAGGGGCATCCAGGAGGACGCCGTTTGAGTCCACAAGCGCTGGTCACTTAGTAGTGATGATGTTGAACACAAGTGAGCATGGTGCAGTTGATTTTTAAGCCCTCTGGTGATTGCATTTAGGCTTCAAAAACCAATAAAAATATTTATTTCTGAAGATTGCTTTGCTGTGATGTGATGTGACATTTATTCGCCGCAGACCTTATTTTTTGCAATAACTCAAAATCAAATGGAAACATTGGAAAATTATACTAAAAAAAAATACAATATATTTAGAGCTTGTCAGCTTGTGATTGAACCATATGCAGCGTATGCAGGGGAATTCAATCACTAGCAACAAACTCCTTTAATAAATTACAGGTGTTTAGTCTTGCACAGTTAAATTTGCACCTCACTCTGTTGATTAAACACTTCAGTGTTGCACTAACTATGATTTAATTGACCAGCGGCATTGGAAACGGCTTCACTCTATGGCACTGTAACGTATAGTGGTGCCACAATGATAACTAAGCGAAGCATGAAAATATGTTTTGCTGCAGGCAGAGCTTCACAGTGATAAACATAAACTGATTAGCCAAACAAAAGCTAAATTAGCTGCAGACAATTAAAGCAGCGTTGTGGTAATGGCTATATTGTGATGATGCCCAATTTTTACTTAATGATCTGTTATTTAGTCGCAGCAAACTGTGAATAATTAAAAACCTAAACTTGTGCGAATCTATATTTCAGAGGCGTTGGACCGAAGGTGAAGGGTTTGAGACACAGAACATCTAAATGATGATGCCTGAATCAGTCAAAATGGCCTTTTTGTGCAGAAAAAAAGACTACAGCTATTAATTAAACAATATAATGACAGGCGTTTATCCATTTAAAGGTCACATATGGAGTACATATGTTTCAACCAGCATGTATACATATACATTAGCTTTCTGAGCAGGCACATACCGCCCCAACCACATGAAAACAGCCCGACCATAATTGATGATATTAGAGGGTTAAAAAAAAAGGGCTGGACCAGAGTGTGTGTGGCTTGTAAGTTCTACTAGAGAACCGGCAGCAGTGACAGTGAGTGTGTGTGTGTCCGCTGAAGTCAAGGCAGAGGTTAATTACAGTTTTTAACCCTGGAAGACATTTAAAATAAACAGTTTGTTCATGCAGAAAAAGCAGATTTATAACGTTATACTCTATTTCTGTAAAGGACGCTTATTTTCTTTTTCTGTTGGATTAACATGAAGCGCACTCATAGAAGCAAGATTCCCAAGAGGGTTCTACTTGAAGGGCTAAGGTTCTACCAGAATGATGAAAGGTTCTTGGTAGAACATCCTTGGCGGGTTCCTGTGAGCACCCTTAGAAGACAGAAAGCTTCTGGATACAACCCCCAGAGAGGGTTCTGGGTGGAACCATTACACCACTGAAAGGTTCTCTGTAGAACCTCTCATAAGGAGTACTGGATGAAACCTTTCCCAGATGGTTTTAAGTATAACCCTTTGTGTTCTTTGTAGAACTCTCTGAAAGGGTTTCTTGAAGGGTTTGTCAAGAGTTCTTTGTCAGACTAAGGGTTCCAATTAGAACCTCATTCATCCAAGGAGCCCTTTATGGACGAAAGAGTACTGCAAGGATTGTAGAGATCTTTGAAGAACTCGCCTAGGGTTATTTGTACTATAATATAAAAGAGTAATTGTTAGAACCCCCTAGCTGGGCTCTGAATAAAACTCCCACTGAACACCCAGAGAGGGCTCTGGGTAGAACCATTACACTATTGAAGGGTTCTCTGTAGAACCCCCAGAGAAGTTTCTGGATGAAACCTTTCACAGACAGTTTTAAGTATAACCCTTTGTGTTGGGTTCTTGGTAGAACTCTCTGAAAGGGTTCCAAGTGGAACTTCTATGTAAAAAAAAAAGATTCTACCAGGAATCAAAAAGGGTTCTGCTATGGGGACAAGCCAAAGAACCCTTTATGGTTCTATTTGGCATGTATAGATGAGCCTTTCGAGGTGGGTTTACCTTTAGACAGAGTTTCCAGTCTTTATGCTAAGCTAGGCTAAGCTAACCAAAGCTAACTGCAGCTATATATTTAGCATATAGATATGAGAGTGACTTGATCTACTCATTTAGGTTCTATCAAGAACTCACATTTCCCAAGAAACAGAAGTTAACTTCTTGAAACACAACTTTATTTGCACTGGGGAGAAGAGAGCTTCTTCAACCCCCTGACAGATTTTTCACTTGTCATAAGAAAGAGAAAGATTTCAACACCAGTCCTTGATCAAATGTCTTGAGCTGTGCATTTTTTGAATTTCCATCCACTGGAGGAAAAGACAGCGACCCATTTTTAGTCCAAAACTTTAATTTAAGAAGAGCTGGCTTACAAGACCGACGGGCTGCACAAGGGTGGAGTGGATTGAATTAGAAAGCTGCCATATGTCAGCCTTGTGATCACAGAGTGACTTAGTTATACAGTGAAGGAGTGGTCTGTATATAATGAGCACGTTCTGAGAGCAGCGACGACCAGGATCGAGCAGAACGAGCGGGCTGGAGGACGGTTCTCAGGCTGATGTAGGTTAACTTTGTTCTTTCCATGTTCTCGTCTCATACACATGAGCTGTTCCTCTGATTTCTGCCTGGCAGTCCTCCAGAAGGCTCATGTTCGCTGCCACCGTTCCTCTACACTCTCAGAAATAAAGTGCTGACTAGAACCATAAACTGTTCTTCGGCTTGTCCGTTTTGGCTTCTGGTAGAACATTTAATAAGGGCTCCACATGAAACCCTTTTGGAGGGTTCTACCTGGAACCCAACATAAAGGGTTATACCTAGTACTATCTGTGAAAGTTTTCATCAAGAACCACCTATGAGAGGTTCTAAAGGAGATCGCTTCTATAGTGTAATGGTTCCACCCAAAACCCTCTTTGGGGGTTCTATTCAGATTTTTTCCACCTAAAAAGAGCGCTTACAAGAACCTATCCAGCGGGGTCTATGAGAACCCTTCTATATTCCAAGGGTTTTAGCTAATATTTACCCAGGAGGTTCTACCAAGACCACTTTTATATTCCAGTGTTTTTCCTCTAGAACCCACACAGGGGGTTATGCATGGTAATCCACCTACGGTTCCACCCAAAAGCCTCTCTGGGGGTTCTACTGGAAATTTTTCCACCCTCTAAGGGTACTAATAAGAACTTGCTACATAGGTTTTTACCAAGAACCCCTTTACTGTATATTCCAAGGGCTTTATCTAGAACCTACATAGGGGGTTCTATTGAGAACCCTATTAGATTCCAAAGCTTTTGTCTAGAACCCAGTGCGGGGGTTCTTCTGAGAACTTTCTAGAACATATGCAGTGTGCTCTCCCAAGAACCCTTTTATGTTATGCTGGGTGGAACCTCATTCCTTCAGGAAGTGTATTACTTTAATTCTCTGTCATCTCTTGTTCTCTCTTTACTTCTGATCTTTCATCTGTTGCTTCTTCGGTTCCCTTGTCTGCGTCTCTCCATGTCTGGAACATATCGTCTGTATTTTGGTTCCACTTCTCATCTTTTTTTGACTTGGGAAACCAAATCATCCTCTTTTTTTTTTCCACATCAACTTTCTTTTCTTCTCTCTAAGCTCTCCCTCTTCAAATAATTCAAAACCTGCTCTACATCTTCCTCGGCTCCCGCACAGACTGAGCCGGGGTCCGCAGAGAGACGGGAAAATGCTTGAAAGGACAGCGAGTGAGTCTGCAGCGGCGGCGGCGGCGGCGTGGTCGCAGACAGGCAGTGGACCTGGCATTAAATTGGAAGGAACATTTTGGGAGCCGCTTGGAAACGGTGCTGCATTTGCTGTGAAACAGCCACACACACACAGGAACACACACACAGGAACACACACACACACTCTGAGTGGTGGTTTGGAGACAGTGTGGGAGTGCATATGCCTCCGTTTCCCAAAATAACCGCCAGATGAGGGGCAGGGAGGCAGGGCGAGGTTGGTACAGGGAGATATAAATGGATGCTAATTGTATGGCTCCTTCAGATTACACTCAAATCCAGCAGACTTAAACACAAACACACACTCCGTCCATGAGTACGTGCGTGAGAACCATCCTGCTCATACACTCTTAGAAATAAGGCTTCCAAAAGGGTTCCACCTTAAGGGCTCAGGGGTGGGCTCTAAATGAAACCTTTTTAATGTAAAAGGGATCTCGGTAGGACCACCTGGGTGGGTTCTAGATAAAACCCCTGGAATATAAAGCAGTTCTCTGTAGAACCTCCTTGGTTGGTTCTCGATAAAAAAGCCTTTGCAATGTAAAAAGTCTCTCAGTAGAATTCCTCTGTTCATTCTTGTTAGCACACTTAGAAGGTGGAAAGGTTCTCGATAGAACCACCAGAGGGGGTTCTTGAGGAACTCTTTCATCAAGGGGTCTTTGTACCATAATATAAAAGGATTCTTGGGAGAACCCCATGGATGGCTTGTAGATGAAACCCTCAGAATATAAAAAGGGCTCTCAGTAGAACCCCCTGGGTGGATACTTGTTAGAAGGCGGAAAGGCTTTGGAAGGGTTCTCTGCAGAACCTCTCATATGGGGCTCTAGGTGAAGCCTTTTACTGGTGATCGTACTTATAACCCTCTACCCCTCTCTGAAGGAGGTCAAAGTGGAACCCTTATAATAGATTCTACCAGGAACCATAAAGGGTTCCTATATTGGAACAAGCCAAAGAACTTTTATGGTTCCAGACAGCACGTTTATTTCTGAGAGTGTATTAGAAATAGGAAAGTCTTTCTCACTCTTATGGATGGTAGTTTAATGGCTCTGAAGTCCTTCAAAGTTACTTCATACATGGATTTACACACACACACACACACACACACACACACACACACACACACATTCCTCATACAGATTAAAACGGATAATAACTGTATGGTTCTCAACAGCAGCCGAATCCAACCAATAAGAGAACTCCCATGTATTATTTCTATAATCCCTCCAAAAATAGAGTTCAAAAGAGGCGAGTCTCAACAGTCTTTCTCTGGAGCTGCTCCGTCTGAACACCAGCGAATGAAAAGCTGACTGTGCGGACTTCGTGTGTTTGTCTGAGCTCAGGAACCCGCATGAGTTCTATTCGGATACAGTGAATTAGAAGAAGCTGCTCGAATCCCAGTCACAGTTTCCACAAAACAAACAAACAAAAAAAAAAAACACTAGCTCGTCCTTTTACTCAAGAGTCACTTACTGACTTTGCACAACAGACTCGTTTTGTTTCTAATCTCACTGGAAGAGGCTCTTATAATGCATGAGAGAGAAGAATGATGAAGAGGAGGAGGAGGAGGAGAGTAAAGAGGCAGCCCTAGATATAAATGGTAGATAATTACATGGTTGACTTGCCTGCGTTGATGTGAGGAAAGTGCAAGAGGGCAAAGTAGAGAGAAAGTCAGAGGATACACAATGCCAAACACACTATAGTAATATATATATACGCAGTGTATTTTACGAGCTGCACTGTCTATTTACGTCTTGTCAACTGTTTTTCTTTTGGGGACCCACTTTTTAAGAATTATAAACAAATTTGTAATCGGCCTTATCAATAAATCTTGTGAAGAGTTAATCTGCATCACCTTATATTACCTGTACACATGCATATACACATGTTAAATACTTTACAAATGAGAATTTAGGCTGAGTTAACAGGCTGTTTTTATTTCCTCTCATCAAGAAAATAAACCTATATACAAAACGAACTGTAAATATTATTAATAATATGTACCAAACTAAAATTAAGTTACTAATTTAAGGATGAAAAAGCATTAAGTTTGGAGGTGAAGCATTAATAGGATGTAAACACATGTAGCTCGTAAAATAGATGTGTCTATTGTACTGATTGTGTTAAGAGACAGAGGACATGTCTTTCACATTAGCAGTACTTTCTGTAATACCTGCTTTTCAGGAAGTGAAACACATGGTTTTTCCGTTTGACGTAAATTTATTTTATCTATATTATGAAATTTTAATGGGTAATCCCGATCCTGAGATCATGAAACATTTCCTACATGTTGCAAAACATGTTTTTCCAGCATGCGGTTTCAATTCAACGTTGAACTCAGCATATGGGATCTTTCCTTCTTTCACAACAAACCTGACACACTGTGACAGGAGATGAAGCAGTGTGACCAGAGAGGAACACGGCTCAGCAGAACACAGAACAGTTCTTACAGTCCTGCCCCTCCACCTGCTGCTCGTACGAGGTATGACAACAAACTGATCAGTGGGAGTTTCTCCATGTCTCAGGAAGAACGAAGGAGGAAGAGGAAAGACAGGAAAAGGGAAGACAAGATGTCTTACTATGAGTTTGGTTGATGTTTTACACATTTTATCGCAAAAATAAATCCATTAAAATGACTTAAGATGACCTTTTAGTCGTGTTCAGTAACAGACAGTATAATCTGGGTGTATTTACACTGTGTCTCTTGCCCCACCTTCTCCTTATCAGCCTCAACATCTGCCAAAAGCAAATCTCACACAACTGTTGTGTAACACTGGTTCTGCCCTCACCGATGACTTCCTTTTGATTCACCTTTACTCCTTATTTTATATGCCTTAGACAACCTGAGATGAGCCAAGCGCAAACAGGTATTTCCATGAATGTCATTTTTATATGTATGAATCCATTTATATATTTCTTTATTTATTTTCACTGTTAACTGCTTTATCCGAGATCAAGAATGGAGAACGTGAAACTCAAACTTTTGAGCTAACACAGCTAACCCTTCAGTCAGGTGATGAAAAGCAAAAGTACAGTTAATTACAACTTAAGCACCATTTGGAAACACTAGAAGTGCTGTGAAATTTACTTAGTCACTTTTGAAATCGTGAAGCCAATGAAAATCATGATGTATTCAGATGAAAAAATGCTGCAGCAGCAAACACAGGTTTGGAGAGGTAACCGTGACAACTGACGAGTGACTTTCGGACTGAATGTCTCCTATTCATAACACATTAAACATTGACAGTTAAAAAGTAATATTCTGAGTAGTTTTTTTTAGAGGAATACTTTGCAGTTTTACTTGTAGTTGAGTCATTTTCAGTAATGTAACAGTACTTGTACTAAAGTACAGATTTTCAATACTGCTTTTTCCTTTTAAATAACAGCTACAGCATTAATTCTGAAATAATATTCCAATAATATATCTAATAATATGCTTGTCAAAGGGGTATATTTATTATTTACAACACAGGGTTGTATAACAAGATTAAGTTGTAGTTCCATATAAAAAATATATATTCATTAGATTGGTTGAATGAATAACCATCCCATGACATTCCCAGAACATTCCTTCCAGGTGTTTTGTTCCAAGTAACATTCTCAAAATTAGGAACCTTCCTTGTTGAATTTGCCAGAACAGCGTGTTAAAACTGTCAGGTTTAACATTAAACTAACCTTCCTGAAATGTCCAACAAACCTTCACCTTTTACAGTAGCTTTACAGTAGAAAACCATCCTGTCGTATCATGTAAGGAACATTAAGGGGAACATTCAACTAACCCTCGGAGAACATTTTTGGGATATTTGGATGTTTAAATTGTTCTTTTAAAAAACATATTTTCCACATGTTTATATTGCTTGTTTGCTTCTTACAAATTTCCCCATTGTGGGACTAATAAGGGATTATGCATAAGGATTATCTTATCTTAAATTTACTGTCCAAAATCAACATCAGTTGCAATTGTTTCCATTTGTAGAAGCTTTATCTTTGGTAAATAGCTCTTTTCTAATATAATCTTAGTGTTCTTATTCTTTTAACAACCCAACAGAGTTTATACACACTCATTTTTACCAAAAGCGTCCTTTTTAAAATCAGTTGATGACTTTTACTTGGACTATAATCAAACTGTTGTATTTCTACTTTAAGTATGCAATAGAAATGCAAATAAGTACTAGACCTAACCTCTGTCACATTTTAAATCCCGCTGCGCCTCTACACTGAACATTACGGTAAGCCGGTGAGACAAACAAAGCCCCAGCCCAGTCCTAGCTCGCAACAGTGACGTCAGCGCGCTGCAGCGGTGCAGTGACGCGCGGTGCTATTGGGTGAGCGGGGAGCTAAACTGTGTTGTACAGTAAAAAGAATCGACACAGACTACAAAAACAACAGCTGCGGCCGCATGAGGCCAACTAAAGACACAGTCGCACTTTCCGGGCTTACACTGTAAAGATTTTGGGTAAGGAAACACATTCATGCGCTTTTCTTATTGCATACTTCGTCAGCTAATATAGCTCCTGAGCGGCTTCCGCCCTGTAGGAAGTTTCTTTTGTCCTCTTCAGTCAACAACAACAAAACAAGCCAGTCAGTGTGTTGACCGGAGAAGAAGGTTTGTTGGCTGGTTTAATAACAGTATAACAACAAGTCCTCAATGATATCAAATATGAGTCTGTTTTGTCAACACAAGGCGGGTTATCTCGCGGGTTATGGCACCGTGAATACCTTTGGACTGGCTAATATCAGGGACAGCAAAGCGAAGTAAAGATAGCCAGGGTGTGTTAGATAGGGGCAGCATCAGCCATACAATGGATGATGCCATTTTATGATCCTTGAATAATTAGCTAATGTGCTGTTTGACAGTTAATTGATAGCACAGTTGCTGTGCAGCCACTTTTTTTTTTGCACCTTACTTTTCTTTATAAATAACAAATGATGTTTTGGTCATGTCGTCTGTACGGATAAAATGTCTTATGTGTTTCCTGGTTCTCCCAGACAGGTCAAGTACAATACGACAATAATATTAGTCACATCTGGTCAGTTATGGACATTTCCTTGTCTCATGTACAATTATTTGGGGGTTCGCTTTACAAAATAATGTTTTATAGTGAAATTTACAGTGCTGTACCCTTTATGCCACACAAACACACAGCATTTAAAAGTCTCACACCCTGAGGAAAGAAGCCGTTCTTAAGTCAAGTGGTACGGATGGCAGTGGATACTTATATACCTCTTGCCAGACAGCAGCAGGGTGAATTGCTTGTGGCTGGGGTGGTTTCTAAAGCTATGGTCTTTTAGTATACATTTGGCTCTGCACTGAGGGCTGCGTATTGTGAATAATCTGGCAATATGCATCGCAGTTTAATATATTGTGATACTGTAAGCAATGTGATATATTGCTGTTGTTTACATCTAATTTTAGGAAATCTAAGAAAAGTTTTTCATGCAATCTGAAGAGGGAAGATAGATAACAACACTGCTATCTGGCGGTCATGGGTTTAACCACAACACAAAATGAACCACTGCCACAAATCTTTCCATCTATCATGTCACAATACAGCGATTTTGAGAATCAACACAATGTCACAGTAACTTAACATCATGATTACCAAATGTATCAATATTTTCTTACACCGCTAGTACTTATGGACATTTTCTTGTCTGCAATACATAGTAATTTCTCATTTTTGAGCAGTTCAAGAGCTTAATGTTAAAGAGTTTAATGGTTATTTTACAGCACAATGTTGTATAACAAAATTATACTATTAATTCAGCTATTAATTTTAATGGAGTAATGGATTTTAAAGAATCACAGCCTGATGAAAGAGGCAGTTATCAGGTGGATAAGTTAAGTTTGGTGGATACTTCTGTATCTCTTGCCAGGAGGCAGCAGGGTGGACCGGCTGTGGCTGGGGTGGATATTCTCTTTTGGTAACCTGGACAGGCACCTGACCTCAGCGATATCACTGATGCTCGGTAGTTTTACTGTGGTTTCACTGTATCCCCACTCTTACTCCTCCAGATGTCACGATGGCTGCAAACTTCTCCATATCCAGCGACAGCGAGTCAGAGCCATCGGAGGAGGTAGAAGAAGGAGAAAACAACCAGTCATCAACCGGGATGGCTGAGCAGCAAGTTCCTCAACGCCACGCGCTCACCTTACCTGAGCTCAGAATGGCAGGTAAGAAACTCTGAGCAGAAAATTTGCCACAGAAGATGCCTAAGCCTGGTTACACTTCGGATTGCTAAACCTGCCAAAGAATGTTTGTGCATTCTTAACCACAACCTGTTCCAGATGGGATTCAAAGTTTATCTTGCTTTATCACTACATTTGCTTTTCTGCCCGGTGATCCAAATTTACCCCATGTGTCATAAAAGATCCTATTCTTGCACAAAGTAGGGGGGAAAATGGTGTTAGTTTGTCAAACCACCATTTCTCTCTCAGTACTACTGTCTGTTTTTCCCCTTTCTTGTTCTGCTATTTCTTGGTTTTGGCCTCATTTTGCAGAAACTGAACCTGGTCTTTCTAACAGTTTTTACTGTAATATACTCTGGCACATTTAAATAAGATCACATTGTTAGTTTAAATGTAAGCTGACCTAATTTGCATTTAGAGCAGCTCTAGCTCTATTCAAAGTAGTTAAGAGTGATATTGGTCGTCCTTTGCCCACAGAATTTGACGTTTTTGAACACAGTGCTCCGATGATTAATATTCCTTTATTCCTACTTTATGCCCTTGTTGCTCCTGTTCCCTGTGTCTTATGTTAATCGATATCTGCCCTTGTGAAGCATTACAGACTCCTCTCATCTTTGTCTCTCCCCATAGTCACCG
Source organism: Lutjanus erythropterus (assembly GCF_056507025.1). Lineage (NCBI taxonomy): Eukaryota > Metazoa > Chordata > Actinopteri > Lutjaniformes > Lutjanidae > Lutjanus > Lutjanus erythropterus. The sequence continues at coordinate 5,316,746 of NC_139339.1, read as the reverse complement.
GTCGAATCAGGCTGAACTCAGAGTCCCATGCCACCGCTGTCTCCAGGGACGAGGAGCTCCAGGCTAGGGTGGAAGACGAGGCTGGTACGCCCACTGAAGGAGCTCCATTCAGAGGACGCTCCAAGTCTGCTCCCCCTGCCTTGTGGGCAGCCAAGAAGTACGGCCAACAGTTGCGAAGGATGAGCGATGAGTTTGACAGCCTGCTCGACAGAGGGGTGAGAATGAGGGGTCAGAGGGTGGAAGATGGGTTTACAGAGTGTCCCTCCCTCTTCCAAGAGTGCTAACAAGAGCCCACCGAAGAAGTTCTGCCAAACACTTTTCTATTCTAAGGGTGGTATCTCAATCCAATAGGTGATACATAATAAGCTTCGACTGTCTCTTTTTTTCGTGCAGGAAATGAAGAAGTTGAGGAACACTGGGACGACCAGACCGATGCACCACTCTAAAAGCTGGTGGAGCTACCTCTTCAGTCACCAGGAGACGGAGGGCGAGAACAACCATCATGAAAACCACACACACCGCACCGAGTAGGGCACCGAGAGCAGGAATCGGAGTGCTGTGAGATTTGAGGAACGAGATGGAGGATGAGAAGAAAGCACTGGGGCCAGCCAAGAGAACAACTGCGATGGGAACAATGCTCCAAGAAGAGAACGGAAGAAAGGTCTTGGTTTGATCAAAAGGAAAAAGACCCAAACACAAAGGCATGGCTGAGTGTACCATCCTAGTCATGTGATTTTTTTTTTGTACGTCATTGGAAACTATATTTAAACCAAGTTTTTGTATCTGTGTTGTGATGTTAATATTCTTGGGCAGCCCACTGTGAAAGAGTAAAGTCAGTCAGCTGTCTGACTGTTAGCTGTCTGAACCCCATAGAACGGATCAGATGACGGGCCAAGAGAGGAGAGACGATGTCTCCAAAACACAAAGAAAGACTAGCATATAGTGGATTTGAGAGGTGACCACTCCGTAAAAAAACAGATGCTCACAGTTTCAGTTGTCGCTCCCATCAACACTATGCAATATGCTGTAGATGGAGAGAGAAATGCACTGAATTCAAAACACCCGAGGCCACCTTGAATGCTGTTAGAATTTCCTTCCTCGTTTTCTCGAGGAAGTCGTGAACGTCACTGTGTTACTACTGCTCGTTTAGCTCCAAACGTTATGTGCTCTACAGACACAAGCTAATGGAGATCACTGTAATTGTGTGCCAAAATAACCTGCAGGCAACAGAGGAAAAAAAAAGAAAAGAGTGTGAAAAGGAAGGATTTTTTAGAGTATTCAACTCGGGCCTTTATCCAGCTTCCCGTTCTGCTACCTGCAAGCCAGTACCACAACTTCAAACAACTGTACTCGACTATCATTACCTGCTTTATATCTCAAATTTATCAAAAGAAGAACAATCTTGTACAAGGACAATCTCTGATGATGCAGAAATAATATCTTTTGTAAACCTTCAGGGTTAGATTATATCTGAAGTAAATGACATTAAACATACATATAAAAGCACAAACCAATATGAATCTATCTTTTTAGAGCCTTTGAGGACTTTGGAATTTTTACGTGTAAATATTTTGTTAATATTTTAACAAATGGCACGGGTGGAGGTTACAAGATTCGCGGTTCAGCCAGAATTTTATTTTACAAGGTTACCGTGCTATTTAAGACGTCTGGCCAACCTAGCAATAGGCAGTGTACAATCCATGGCTGTTAATGTGATAAATGTTAATGTGCATATTTAAAGATGTGGGTGGGGATGAATTTACTGCTGTACAAGGAGCCAACACTCTAGCCTTTGGCCCAGTTTACTCCCAGTGCATAAAGACCACAGATTTAGAGAGTTTAGTCACATTCAAACACAGGTGGCAAGGGATTTAAACCAACAGAGGGTTTATAAAAAATGTTTAAACGAGAGCTTTTCACTTATGCATTGGGATGTGAATAAAATGGGATATTAATCTATCAAGCCTTAGGTCTAGGAGTGCTGATCTGATGCTCTAATCGCTATTTATGTATTATATTTAGGCTTTTTGGGATGACATGGCACATACAACACACAATATGACCTTTTATATAAGTTATTATTATTAACATTAATTATTATAAACTACAATCAGCACTTCTATACAGCTCGGCAAATACGATTAGGCTATTTGTGACTTGTTCATCAATATGTGATTATTGAAAATGGTAATAGGTTTGTGCTACTTGTGTCTTATTCTCTTCCTCTCGACTTGCAGGGTTGAGTTGTGAAGTGCTCGGGTGTGCAGGCTAAGGGGCTGCGTTTATATCGTCTTTTAAACTAAAGCTTTTTGCTCCACCTTTTTTTATGGCTTTTCCTAAACTTGGTTTTTAAATCAGAGAATTTGAGACAATCTGAATGGCACCATCCTTTTTTTTTTTAAAGATCCATCCAAGTCTCACATGCGTTTGGTAACGTATGCGTCACCCTGACTGTGTAGGGAGCCTTGAAGGGGTCACAGGGGAGGAGAGAAATAGATGGGTGTAAAAAAAAAAAATCCCCGTTGTGCCGTTAAATCAATACAGTATGCTAATGCAAGAATCACAGAAGTTGCTAATAAAATAAACAGAATTGAAAAGGGTAATCTTGGCTGGTAACGTCTTCTCCCCTGGGTTTTGACGCAAATGCAGAAATGCTTTTCTCCACTCAAAATATATCGCAGTAGAGGCCGCAAAGGTTAAGCGAGTGGATGCAAAACTTTTGCTAGGGGACATAAATGTTTTGTCTGAGAATGCAAAAGTATTTTTTTACACCCATATTTTTTTCCTCCCCCCGTCCTCTTACATTTAAACTACAGACTCATCAAAGAAAAAGGGACTCCACCATTTTACGATATCAGATTTCTCATGCATACTAACGGAAATCAGGAATGAGTTTACTCTGTTGTACATTTGAACAAGTGATTTCTAGTAGACCCGCACCTATACTTTGCTGGCAGAGAATAAGTACATGGCGTTGAGAGTTTGGAGTCAGATATGAGTGCTTTACTCTCTCTTGAAAACAAAGTTCAGCTGGATTATTTTAAAGACTTATAATGTTGTTCTGAACTGCCTTGAACATGCTGTAACCTGTGATGTGACGCCGCATGGCCAAGCCTTGTCTGTTTACCCAATCACCGCCTTAAACTCTACAGCTCGCTGTCACATATAGCGCTCAAGAAAAAAAAAAATAAGCACAGTAATAATGTGGAGGTGCGTTCACCGTCACAACTGTGAGAAAAACGTAGCAGAAAAGCCACGTAAGAAAAAGTCATGCTTTTGTTTTTTGTTTTTTTTAGCATTTGTGGCAGTGAACACACCCCAGAGGAAAAAAAAAAAAAAAGAAACCTGCCTGGGCACCTGGAGTTTTGCAACCATCCTTGATATTACTTGAATCTGGAGACGTGTGTGGAGACAATTGAATATTTCCTTCTTTTTTTTTGTTTGTTGGATTCTTTTTAATTTTTTTAATGACTTTTGTAAATGTATTTTCTCTACAGCTGTGAAACTTCTGGTATATGCTGTCTTGAATAAATAATTCTAAGAGTGATTTTAAACTGTGTTTTAATTCACAGACAGTCCAAATGAAAAAAGATAGAACACAGAAGCCATAATATTATTTTGTAAGAGTCAAACACTACGCAATATACTGCAGTCTTGAAATAATGGCACACTGACAGATGTGTTAACAGGAAAAAATGTTTGGCAATAGGCAACACACTTACAGGTACTGTCTGAAAAAGCTCTCAGTATTTCATGGCATATGATTCACAATTAACAAGACAAATTATTGCCCCAAATCCTCAATACATAATCCGCTGCATTTGTTACGTGAACCAGCTCGCGATCATATATTTAATTGAATACAGTACAAACAAGATATGTAATGTTCAAACTGATAAGTGGTTTAGTCTTTTCTAAACCTTATCCCTGCAACTCATTTAAAAAAAAGTTTGGATAGAGGCAACAAGAGAGATTATTCTTTGAAATCATGGACGTCATGACCTCAAGCAAGCAAGCATCTGTGATGGTACTGGGGTGTGCTGATGCCCATGACAGGGGCAACTTTCTCCTCTGTGAAGGCTCCGTTATTGCTGGAAGGTACATACAGGTTTGGAGCTGCCATCCAGACAATGTCTTTTGCAGGTACAGGAATACTAGACCGAAACCTCCTGCAGCGCAGACCTGTCTGCCACTGAAAATGTGCAGTGCAGTGTGAAGCACTGTTCACAATGAGTGTATATTTACAAAAAACTTGACTTTGTACTGTATTCGGTTGAATATAGGGTCGAAAAGGATATGCAAATCATTGCACTCTGTTTTTATTTATGTTTTATGCAACTTTTTTGGAGTTTGGGGTAATTTATTGAGCTCTCTGAGTCAAAACTTCCCGTTTCTTCTGATGGTGGCTCTGATTGGCAGTAAAGAGGCATCATGGAAGAATCAATGTTTGTTCCATCAGAAGTGTGTCAAGCCACCTCTGATGAATCCCAGCAGTACTTGTGTTCACAGTCCAAAGCTGACAGTCTTTGCATGTCCGTATCACTCAGTGTGAAGTCAAAAATCCTGGCATTGTCCTTTATTCTGTCTGGATTTGACGACTTGGGGAGCACTGGGACGCCCTGCTGCACAGCCCAGCGCAACAGGACCTGGAGGTGGGGACAAAAGCCCTAAGTGTTTCCAAGTGTCTGTGCTAAAAATGTTTTTCATTCAACACTGAGTAGGTGAGGCCTCAAAAGACATTACTCAATATGTTGTGTGTGTGTGTGTGTGTGTGTGTGTGTGTGTGTGTTTACCTGTGCAGGTGTGCGTTCACACTTCTTTGCCACCTCCGTGACCACAGGGTCAGTGACCAGCTCTCCTTGCCCTAAAGAGGAGTAGGCTTGAAAACACACTCCATACTCCTTACACACACTCCTCAGCTCCGTCTGGCACAGCCGCGGATGAAACTCTACCTGAAGAAAAAACAACACGCTCCGTCTGTATTGGCTCTTTGACAAACAGAGTGCATGAAGGTAATTTTAGCATTTGTCTACTACAAGCCCCAATGTCAAAAAAGTTTGGACGCTGTGTAAAACAGTGCAATGATTTGACAAATCTGCTCTGTCCGTAAAAAAAGACGTCAGGATGGAAGCATATGTTGCTCCGAAATCTATATGCACCTTTCAGCATTAATGGGGCCTTCACAGATGTGACAGTTACCCATGATGCCATGGGCGCTAAACACACCCCAAGACCATCAGAGATGCTACCTTTTGAACTTTGCACTGGTAAAAATCCGAATGGTCCTTTTTCTCTTCAGCACCGACGACACATCTATGACTTTCAAACACAAACACGCTGCAGGAATCAAATACAGACCGAGAATATTTTTGTACTGTTTTCAACTGTATAGAGCTCAAAAAGTATTTGCAAATCATTGCATTCTGTTTTTATTTGCATTGTGCACAGCGTCCCTCCTTTTTTGGAGTGGGGTTTGTACCATTATGTATGTATTATCTGTGCTGCTTTCAGTGTCATGCGTTCTACCTGTAGCAAAGCAGGAGGGATCTTGCAGCTCTGCATCAGTTCTCTCATGTGTGCTGGTGTGTAGTTGGACACTCCTATGGCCTTCAGCTTCCCCTGGGCATGCAGCTCCTCCAGCACGGCCCAGCTCTGAGCTCGGTTGCCTGGAATCAAATATTAATTAGGACCTCATCATCAGTGTTACTTAAGCACAGCTACATTATGGAGGAGGAAAATGAGCCATGTTGAATCTTATCTCTTATTTAGTGGAGTATTTATGTGTAAAACACTTGATACAGCAGACCAAAGCAAAGAGTTACTTCAGACACTTTATATAAATGTACAGAGCATGCAGACACAGCTATGCTTTCAGTGATATTTTGCTTCATGAAGGAAAACGATGATTAAATCTGAGCTCTTTACCAGGGTTTCGTTGGTCAGACACCACCAGACCCTGTGTGCCAGGCCAGTGGATCAGGTAGAGGTCAATGTAACCCAAGTCCAGCTGAGACAGGCTGTGGAGGGCTCCTTCCACGGCCCTCTCACCCTGATCCTTGGGGCCCAGCTTACTGAAGAAAGACAGAAAGGAGGATTGTTGAGGATTGTACACTGTGCCTTTGAGAGGTTGACTGAGCCTCAGTGCCTCCATGCGGTCTGAGAAAAAAAAAAAATCATGTGATGTGGTGAATATGTTTGTCTCCCAGCAACAGATTCTGCCTCACAAACTATAAAGTTGACATGCTGTTCTCTGTTATTAGATTATATGAGCCTAAATCAATCACCTGGTTATGAATACATCCTCTCTGGTTAAGCCGTGTTTGGGCAGGAGCTCCTTCAGGGCTCGGCCCAAGTCAGCTTCGTTCCTGTAGACGGCTGCGCTGTCAAAGGCCCGATAACCAGCCGCCAGCGCTGCGTCCACGGCCCGGTAGACGTCTTCAGGACCCCGCAACTTATAGGTCCCCAAACCCAGAAGGGGCATATGAACCCCTGTACTTAGGAGGACAGACGGAGCAGTCGGGGACGGGGAAGACATCTGACCTGAAAGGCACTTCTTCTTCTTTGTACCGTGTTTGGCCTATTTGGATCAACTGTGTCAAAGAGGGAGAGAGATGAATGGAAGATTTTACTGAGTTATAAAAAAATTAACATGTTTGTATTTGGACTTGTACTGGGTTACTGAAGATGGAGAGGCAGAAAGGTTGCACTGATATCTGCAGGTTTTCCATCAAACATCATACAGAAGGCTTTACTGTTTTATGTGGCAAATGACTAATAATGGTGGGAAAACTGTTGCTGTTTCAGACCGCTGAAAGGTCATCGTTGTTAAGTACATCAGCACAACGATGCAGTGTTCAGATGTTGGGATGTCACAGTGCTGCTAGGTGTACCATGTGGCAGTGTGTGTGACTGTGAGTAGGGGAGCCCAGGGGCAACTGTAACATTTTAAATTTTCCTTCATAACTCACAGAATATTCAAAATATACTGCTCATCATTTGATATAAAACATATGCACTAATTAATTATACAGGTGATATATTTTCACTAATAATGAATGCAGTAAGTCACAATGTAAGCAAAAGAATGGCCAAACATTATTTGTGGCAGACGTCAGTTTCTGAATTCACGTCACCAGCTTCCATTGACAATAACTTGCCTACCTTGTTTCTGATTAGAGGATTTAAGTGTGTTACAATTGCCCCCCGTTTCAAATGGCCCCAGTCTCCCCTACAAATATTGCACGATATGCAATTTCAGAAAGCTGTGTGGCTTTAGGCATAAACAGTTACAATGACAGGTACATTAAAAGCGTTATAATGTTGTAACATCACAGCAATGCAAACACTGTTTCAATTAACCTATACGATGATTACACTGTAGAACACTGACAAAGTTATAAAGCACTGTTACATGACGCTATTTACAACATTTGTTACGTAATGAAATGTTAGAACGTTGCAGTGTGACATCTATGACGCAGCGTTCTTTAAGAGTTGACCACGTCACACTACAATGTAGCGAGATGGGTAAGAGCGTATTAAATAAAGATTTCATCGTTAAACACATGAATACATATTTTCATCTCACCTTCTGGGTTCCTTCAGCTGGATTCTGTTCAAGTTGAGGTTCATAAATTGGCAACAACTTGTCGCTTATTCACATACAAAACAAAAAGAGTCCGTGAAAACAAGCGTCGCGAGTAAAGCGCAAACACAACCTTGCTCTAACTTTACACTGTTGTACGGAGTGGAATGTTTACAACTACTTCCTGCTTCACGTAGTCAGCTGACAGTCACGTGACAGTTTGAGCGGGTTTTCTTCCGTCACCATAGCGACACCAGCTCCGACGCCGCTGATTGGAAAACGATGGAATTCGCTCCGTCCAGCGACGGTCAAGGTCTGACGACCAGGTGGAGGGTAAAGTTAGCCTGCGTAACGACCTAACAGATCCGTACCCGCCATTTTCTACAGACATTACGGTAATTTTAGGGGCGAGAAACCTCTCCACGCGTTTCTCTACAGCTGTAAAACTTCTAGTATACGCTGTCCTGAATTTTCGACATTGGCTTTAATCAGTGTAATTATTCCAAATTCTCCAGAACAGAAGACACTTTGAAATTTTCATATTTTTAATGGGAAATGTGTAGTCATTCATAAATAATTTGAATGGGAAAGCTTGAAACACAAAAAACTAATATTAATTTGTACAAGCATGATTAAAAAAATAATAAGACGACAAAAAATATTGAAATGATGGAACATCAAATAATTTGTACAGAAAGTACAGAAAACATTTGTGGTCAGTAGAACATACCTATAGGTACTGTCTGAAAAGGCTCAGTGTTTCATGGCACGTGGGTCACAATTATCAGGGAAATTATTGATCAATGTTGTCTAAAATGTTATTTGCACACTCAAATATCTCAGTACACATATTTGCCTAAACTCTCAATACATCAGCCCAGTGCATTTATCAAGTAAAAACTGTGTTTAACTCAGATTTCCCAGTTTTCTGATGATGGTTTCCCGCCGCTGCATTACCGCCAGCCCCATATGAATTACAGCAACCTATGGAAGACGATATTTGTCCCACCTGTGGTCCATCAAACCACCTCTGATGGATCCCTGCAGTACTTGTGTCCACAGTCCAAAGCTGACAGTCTTTGCATGTCCATATCACTCAGTGTGAAGTCAAAAATCTTGGCATTATCTTTTATTCTGTCTGGATTCGACGACTTGGGGATCACTGGGACGCCCTGCTGCACAGCCCAGCGCAACAGGACCTGGGGGGGGGGGGGGCAAAACACCCAGATATTTGATCAGAATCACATACAAGGAATCTGCTTTGGTATATCGGTGCATAACAACACTGAACATATTAAAAAACATTATTTATTGAACTGTAAGTACTCAAGATTCTGTGTGTTTACCTGTGCAGGTGTGCGTTCACAGTTCTTTGCCACCTCCATGACCACAGGGTCAGTGACCAGCGCTCCTTTCCCCAAGGAGGAGTAGGCTTGAAAACACACTCCATACTCCTTACACACACTCCTCAGCTCCGTCTGGCAAAACTGTGGGTGAAACTCTACCTGGAGAAAAAAAAAAACACTGTCTGCATTATCTCTTTCAGAAACAGTGTACTTGTTGTGTACCATTACATACTGCTTCATTATCTATCTATCATTTTGTAGTGACTTGCACTGTTGTACCCTCTGCTGGTCAATGTTTTAAACTACATAAGTAATCTACTTTCCCTGTTTCCTCATTTTTCCCCTCCTCATCCCTCCTGTATATCCTGTATTTCTTTCTTGATATAAACTTGTATTTTGCTTTTCATTTCCTGCCAACAGACCTGATCAATTGAAGAGCTAAGCTACTGAAAAGCTATTTGATTCAGCAAACAGGAACACTTCCACCATGCTGATGAGAAATGTAGCTACACTAGTGATGCCACTGCTTGTGGTGACGCTGCTGCTCGACAATGATTATATATTACCTGTGCCGCTTTCAGTGTCATGCGTTCTACCTGTAGCAAAGCAGGAAGGATCTTGCAGCTCTGCATCAGTTCTCTCATGTGTGCTGGTGTGTAGTTGGACACTCCTATGGCCTTCAGCTTCCCCTGGGCATGCAGCTCCTCCAGCGCGGCCCAGCTCTGAGCTCGGTTGCCTGGAATCAAACATTAATTAGGACCTCATCATCAGTGTTACTTAAGTACAGCTACATTATGGAGTAAGACTGGATACATCTGACAAAAACAAAGAGTAACAACTACATACATACATATTTATGCTACCAATGACTTTTTGGCACTGTAATGCTGGGTTGGTTTAACTTAAAATTATGCTAGACTAAACTTTTAAACTAGTTTAAAATTAAACCTCTAAGTTTAGTTTTTACTTTTTAATTTTAACTGTAATCAAGTATTAATTTAACATTAACTTAAACCTAACTTATTTAATGACTTCCTTTTTTTTTCCAGATGAATTGAGCTAAATAATTCTCTGCTGAGCCGTTTTGAGTAGGCTAACTAGGCTAACCGAGTTTTTGCTAGCAATCAAACATTACAACCTTTTTAACTAGCCAGCAAACAATATAAAATGTTTTTAGTTTTTGCTAGCTCATCACCAATACGTTAGTTTGTTTGTTTTTACTTTTGAGCTAGCTAGCAAGCAACGCAACATTTCGTTCGGTAATACAGAGCAGCCTCCTATTCTATACTTACTAGGTCCTAAGAAAACATTAATTTATTCATTTATCTATTTAATATAATTTGGATAAACGACCATCTGCATACTGATTTAATTATTCAATTTTGGAGTACATCATTAAGACTAATCTTAATCTTTGTTGGTGCAACCCAGTCTAAGGAAAACAATAACTTAATCTCATTTCTTCACCGGGGTTTTGTTGGTCAGACACTTCCAGACCCTGTGTGCCAGGCCAGTGGATCAGGTAGAGGTCAATGTAACCCAAGTCCAGCTGAGACAGGCTGTGGAGGGCTCCTTCCACGGCCCTCTCACCCTGATCCTCAGGGCCCAGTTTACTGCATAGAGAAAAAAGGGGCATTTGAGGTAAATTACAAAGAGAATAGTTAGTTTCACGTCACAAAACAAGTACATTAATGTTCTTAAAATGGTTGGAACAAAAGACTCCTATAACACCTCAAAGGTCACATATTTACCGACATGACGCACTCTTTTGTTAGGTATATGACGCTCCATATGTCACCTGGTTATGAATACATCCTCTCTAGTTAAGCCGTGTTTGGGCAGGAGCTCCTTCAGGACTTGGCCCAAGTCAGCTTCATTCCTGTAGACGGCTGCGCTGTCAAAGGCCCGATAACCAGCTGCCAGCGCTGTGTCCACGGCCCGGTGGACGTCCTCAGGGTCCAACAACTTGTAGGTTCCCAAACCCAGAAGGGGCATCTGAACCCCAGTATTTAGGAGGACAGAAGGGAAAGTGGAGCAGGAGGACATTTCACATGAACGGTGCTTCTTCTCTGTATCCTGTTTGAATGATTTTGTGCAGCACTATTAAAGAGAGGGAGGGAGTTGAGTGAGAAATGAGTATTATATACAATTATACAAGAATTATACAAAAGCAATACAGTTAATGATAACAAAGAAGAGCAAAATGAAGAGGGCACATACATATTTATATTAAAGAGAGGTTTCTGATTTGTTAGTCCTTTTTAGTGTTTCAAATTAAATACAGTTTTATTTCCCTGGTGAATATTAAAAAAAAAAAAAAGATTTAGAATAAAACATTAGTTCTACCCAAATAATTTCTCCCATGATAATAATATCTAATTCATTGTAAACTAATGTTAGTCCCACATAACATATCAAGAAACATTTTTGTGGCATATATATGCAACATGTATGCATTCATAAAATAAATGTACAGTTGTTCATGTGTTAGTATTACAGATGACACATGCAGAAAGATCACAACTGATTTTAAAATTGTGTTTTGGGGGTAGATTAACCATTTGTTAATCATTCACTAAGTTTATATGAAGTACGAGTTAGAAAGATGTAGCATTAAAACGCTGTACCGTCACAATGCACCTGGTGTCCTGCAGCCTTGTTAATGTCGTAACGTCGCCATTACACATAATAAATACTTTCATTTCACCTTTTGCCCCCTTCATCTGAATTCTTTTGAAGTTGAGGTACGTTTAAACAAGCAACGATCTGTCGTCTATTCATATATCATAGAAAATGTCAATGACAGTAAACGCCAAGACTAAAAACAACAAACAAACAAAAAAAAAGTCAAACATACCTTCAAACTTTGCTACAGAGAAGAGAGTTAACAACCGCCTCTTCCGTACTACACGTGCTCCGTTCATGGTCATATGACAGTTTGGGGTCGTGTGGAGAAGGAAACCCCAGACCCGCGAAAGATCTCGCGAGAGTGAACATTTTAACCCAAACCATGACGTTTCCGTGAATCTTACCAGGTGTTTTTTTTTTTTTGTCCAAAAACGTACCCCAGACCTAAACTGTCACATTATAAGACGTAATTATTTAATAAAACGTGCCCAGTGACGCGCTAACGCCTCCAAATCTCGCGAGACATTTGCAAATCCTGGGTTCCCTTTCAAAACACGACCCATTTTGGGCGGTTCACGCCGTCACCATAGTGACACCGAATGACACCTGCTCTGACGCCGCTGATTGGAAGAAAAGTTAGCCAATCAAGGGAGGACATGCGAGCAGAAGGCGGGAATTAGCCACGTTCAGCGTATCTAGAGGAGAGTCCAGCTTTTGATTGACAGTTTGGTTTTTAACTGTTAGTGTCCCGCTGGACAGTAAAGTTCGTTTTAAAGAGGACTTACAAATTTCATGGCCGCCATTTTCTGCAGACATTACGGTAATTTTAAGAGCGAAATAACCAACAATTTTCTGATTTACAAGTTTTTGCAAGAGCATATTAACTCTTAACTGTATGTTAAACGTGTCCTATCTAGCTAACAACATTTTCTGTGATGTTTACGGCAATTTTGTTTTAGTTTTGGTTTCCAATTGAACCAAAATATCCATCAATTATCACTATATTATTAATTTATTACCACTACACAACACAGCATTGCACAACAAACACAAAGTTTTTGTCCCTTCATGCTACACACATATATAACACATATACAGATAATTAAACTCAGAATAGATTAGGATTAAATATAAATAAAAGCTTATAATAATGTATATTTATAGGGAGTGAATGCAAAAAAAAACAGCACCTAATAGAATACATTAACAGTTGTAAGATTATTTTACTCAACAATTAATCTAATCATTTTCTCGATTAACTGATCACTGTCTCCCAAGATGACGTCCTCAGATGTCTTGTTTTGTCCTCAACCTAAAGATATTCAGTTTACTGTCACAGAGGAGTAAAGAAATCAGGAAATATTAACATTTGAGATGCTGAAATCAGATAACTTGTGCATTCTCTTGTTAAAAAATGATTTGAAACAATAATCAAAATAGTTGGAGATTAATTTAATAGTTGACAACTAATTGATTAATCACCTGTTGTTGCACCTCTTGACATAAGTAAAAAAGTAAACCAAAATAGAAAGTAATATGTCGTATGATATTGAATTTAATATCGCACATTATGTTGAAAAAGTAATATTGCACATAATATTGATATTATTGTTCAAGCCCGAGACAGTTGAAACTATTATATGGTCCCATCCATTACAAATATCACATATTACATTTTTATCAATTTTAAACAATCCACTTGCATTTTAAAGTCTTAACTTATTGCAATATTGCACATATGAACTGAAAATACCTAAATATGCCTTTTTATTCCTTCTAAATCAAATAACTTACATTACTGTTAAACTGTTTTTAAAATAACTTAGTTATTACTTAATTTTTATAACCAAAAATCAATGAATTGGATTTAGGCTCCTGCAGTTTGAGGAGAAGACCAAACTTGAACAGAGACTAGACTCTGGATTAAACTGCACAAGCACAAAAGAAACTGTTCACCAGCAGGAGAAAGACTTATCGATCCACGTTGCATCCACTCATTTGTTCCGTCCGTTCTTCCCTTCTCTTTTCTCCCCTCAAGATTTAATTCTTCAAAGCTTTACAAAACGTGAAAACGGCTGAGCTGCGGGCAAGAGAGGAAGCATTGATCTGTTTTTTTTCTTTGTTTTAACTCAGTTCTTTTAATGCCGAACCGCCTGTAACGGCTACTGTTATGTGTTCGGATGTGTTACCTAAGCTTGTCTTGACGTTTCCTTTCATCTGCAAAAGCAAGAGGATCTGAGGCCCCACAGGATCTGTCTGCTTTCATTCGGGGATAACGTCCTGGAATAAAAATCCTAATTGATCCTGGGATGCCTTGAAGCCATTTTCTTGTGACTGAAGAAGACTCTTTGCAGCAGACCTCATATTTTTGATACTCAAGACTCAGCAGCACTTCAGCGTTTTATCGTCTTACTGCCTGACATTTGTGCTCAGCAGTCAAACCGATCCTGTCGCAATCTTGTCAGTTGAAAAATAGGTTTTCACATGTTTGTGATCAGTCTGGCAATAAGTTTTCCCCCTGATCAATTAGCTGTTTGGTCAGAAAATGATCAGAGGATGCAGCACATTACCAGCTTCGCTAAAGTGCCATTTGTTGCCAGGCTGTTGTGTTGGATTGTTTTATATTGTCTCTGTGTCTTACACTGAACGCTGCTGTGTGTTGTAGGAGAAAAAGGTTGCACATCAAACCTCCTGTGTCTCTGAGCCGCAGTCAAAGCGCCGTAAAACAGATTTACCACCAGAGGGGGCCATAATAAAGGACTTCATCAGGACTCAGAGGCTGACAGCAGAGTTTCTGTGGTCAGGTGAGAGTTCAGCTTCACTTCTCTGCCCTACAGAGGAACAAGGCAGTAACTTCCCAGAGTGCAGAACTCAGAAAAATGACTTTTAAGTTTTCTTGTTGCAGGCAGATAATTGGATATTTGGCAGTTTTATAGCTTTATACCAGGTTATTGTTTTTACATAATAATCCTGACCTCTGATTTGACCTTTGACCCTCGTTTGGAAATGACTTTATTCTGCCTTTGCAGAGCTTACCAAAACACACTGGGTCATAACAAAAGAAAATGCAGTAACTTCCATTTTATCTGATCATTTTAGTTTTAAAAAGCAGAATAATGACAAATATGATAAAAAATCTTTAGTCTGGTAATGATATAAAATCATGTTGTACCTTTTACGGTTATTCTTTACATTATTGTTCTGTATCTGAGAATCTGAAGGTATTATTATTTATATTCTAACAAAATAAAATTTCCAATAAAATATGACACTGATTGTTAAATGCATTTTTGTACCTGGGATCATAATCATGATAGTGGTGAGTCTGATAGTTATGACTCTGTGGTCTTATATTAATATTTTTCTTTACAGTTGTTATATATTGTGGTATATAGTGGTGTAATGCACATATTTCACATATTTCTTCATTTTCCTGCAGATATTTTATGTTAGAGTACAATAGCTGAAGTTATGGTGTAAGGTATAATATAAGAGTAAGTTGCTAGAATCTTACTTTGCTGTAAAGCTAACGTTAGCTAAGCATTAGCTCGCTAACTTTGTTAACATTGGCCTTAACTTACTGTTCTTTGTGCAGTTTCGAAGGTCGAACAAAGTTGGACGTTGTTGTGTGTCCATCTGTGATTTTTTGACCCTCGTGTTTTGCAAACTGCAGTTTGTTTTTTGACCGTCTTACAGTACAATATATATATGTATAATTTTTCCAACTGAAGCTCAGCGCTTAGGGTTTATAGGCTTGCAAATTGTGAGCACTTTCCTTAATCGAGCATTGGTAACATAAATGATCAATTAATTGATTTGTCATTATTAAAATATATAAAACTTGTATCAAACAATACCAAATGCATTATTTCCCCTCAATCAAAGCTTTATTTCCACTGAACATGCTCATGAAAATAATCTGTTATATTTCAAATTTAATTGTTATCATCCCTCGTAGTGTTGCATTAGGTCTTCATGATTTTTTGCTGTAACTTCATTGGATGCTGTCTGATTTTGAGTGTTATCGTAGAGTATTAAGTTAATTCAGGAATTAATTAACATCTTGCAAACCTTTATAATAACATACTTTTAATCTTTACACTTTCAAGTATTTTCAAGTCAAAAGACTCAAATCCAAGTATTTCCTCGAGTCGTTGTTACAGTCCAAGTGTGGTTGTGAGCATATTTTGATTTTGACTTTAGTCTCACTGGAGTTCAAATCATGTCACTCGACTCTGATGAACTGATAAATTTAAATTTGGTGAAAATGCAGAAATGCAGCAGGAGTCACTCGCTTCATCGTGGATTGCAGTGAGCTGTAATGTAAACTGACAAAAGCAGGTACGGACATTTGATTTGCAGAGCTGTCACTGCCTGTTTTCTCAAGTCCTCTTCAGTGCGAACATTGTTTTAAGAGCGGCGATGTGGATAATGAGCCACCGAGGATGATGGGAGCAATGAGAGGAAGCTTGTTCGCCCCAACATTACGCACGTCCACACGCAGACACCTGTACGCACAACGTGTAGAAATGAAAATAAATGTCCTTATTCATAAAATCACTAAAACATCCATTCTGACAACTGGCCTGTTTCACACACACACACACACACACACACACACACACACACACACACGCTCCAGTGATTCCCACAGTTATGAAACAGACAAGAGGCGAACGGGCGCCACCTCAATCACACTGACAGTCAGATCAGTGGGGCGAAAATTATTATTTAAAATGCACACACACTCTCTCTCTCTCTCACACACACACACACACACACACAAAGTTGCTGCCTCCACCGAGTCTGTGTTTAACTTATATAAACAGAATTGTCTCCTTTCTGAGTTTGAGAAACACACTCAGATGCACAAACTGTGTAAACATCCTGAAAACATCAGGCCCTCAAGCATCATTACACGTTCACAGGAAATCAAGTTTCATTGAGCAATTCTCATTGAATTATATTCACCACATTGACCATTACATTTACAACATGTCCTTACAGAGGTGTCACACAGAAACACACACAGGTACAAGTTCACACACACACACACACACACACACACACACACACACACAGTCAGCAGCGTCTTTTTTTTCCTCAGAGGCTTCCCACATAGTGCTGCATCACTGACGGCATTCACCAGTGTGTGTGTGTGTGTGTGTGTGTGTGTGTGTGTGTGTGTGTGTGTGTGTCTCCACGATGCCCCGGAGAGACAGATGGTTTGTTTTTGTGTTAAACCTGCTGGAAAAAAAGGGGGAACAGAAAAGAATGAGTTTCACTCAAACAAGTGTGGACGCAGAAAGTGACAGCTTTTATATTTGTTCTCAACACTTTTTCCTGTTCTTGACTGTGGTGCGATTCTTTTAATCCACAGAGCGAACAGAAAGGATGGACGCTAATATGTTTAACAGGCCGTCCAGCCCCTAAATTTGGTGGCCAACGCACATTTTTGGTGCCCCAAATTGCAGAAAAGTTGGGAAGCTGTGTAAAAAAGCAAATAAAAGGAGAATGCAATGATTTGCAAATGCTTTTCAGCTTATATTTAATTGATTGCAGCACAAAGAAAAGATATTTAATGCTCAAACTGATAAACTTATAAACACTAATTCTTAATTTGATGCCTGCAATGTGCTCTAAAAAAAGTTGGGTAGCCACTTAAACCCCGGCTCCCATTCACTCCTAAACTTTTTGTTTTTGTTTTATTTTGTGTGTTTGTGTTTTGCCTTTTGTGTTTCTGGTTTCAACTGTAAGGATAATGTTAGCAGTTTGGGTCGGCTTAGTAAACCAAGACTTCAGTAGCCCAGACATATTGGTAGCTAGCCCGTCACAAGCACTATTCGCTGTTTTTTGAAGAATATTGAACTGAAAGCCACGAAGGAATCGGGATGTTTTTGGAGCTGTAAGGTCGGCAGAGGATCACAGTATGGGGATAAAACTTTGGGCCACCGAACCAACATTAATAGTTAGGATTAAAAGACAGAAGTTAGTATAAAATGGGCGAAGCTCGGGTTATTTGCTAACAAAATGAAAGAATGTGCTCAGAAGTAGGAACCATGTTTTGTTTTTAACTTTCTTTGCTACCCGATCAGGATCAGGATCAGGGCGTTGATTTAAGTTCGTCTTCAGAAGAAAAATCTTGCCCACATGTCAGTCCTGCTCTTCGTCCACTCGCTCTCTTTCTCCTTGATGGCCCGCTGGCCCTCATGTAGAGTCCCGAGGAGGCCGCTGGTGCCCAGTCTGGATCCAGACAGCCATGACTACGTGCTCGTCTGCACTTTCTGCCTCCGGCTGAACCAGAAACATCTCGTCGGCCTTCTTGTTTCTCCCTCGGTAGAGTTTGCTCTAACTTTTTTTCCACTCCGAGGCGGGCCTCTTCTGCAGTGTTCTCATGTCTTATTCTTGCCTGCGACCTTGGCGCTCAGGGTTCAGTTTTCCTTCTCAGAGGCCTTCGCCCTGATGGTCTGCCTCTCTATGAATTTTAGATGCGTGGAGCTGAAGCTCTGAGGGCTGCTGCTGAATTTTCATGGTTCTCTGCTGCTGTCCAGTATCTCAGGCAGGATGGGATGTGGTTTGGGTAGTTTTGACAGCATCGCAGTTAAACAGCTTTGCCTTACACTAACATTATCGGTGCTCAGTTAGAATATAAATTGTTTTTTTAATGCCCCAAATCACGTTAATTCTTGTGTTTACACAGTTTAGTTTTACAGCTAAAGATATGACAGGAAATGGGGAGAGAGTTTTGAGGGAACGACATGCATATCATTATCCTGATATGCAAATTGTATAATTTCTTTTATTCCGTTTTAATTTAAAGGCAAATTACGCAGGATTTTCTCTCTGGTGACAAATCCTTAGATTTCTTTATCTAGTGTTCCTTTACTGTGTTTTCATATAATCACTGCAGACTAAGAATCAAAGAATCAAGAAAAGAAAATGTAAAAGTAAATAAGAAACACTCCTCGTGTGCGTCTCTTGTACCAAGGAGCGCAGTTTTATTTGCCGATCATTAATGAACCACACTTTGAGAAATTCAAAACAGGGATTGTTCTGTTAATGTAAGAATAAAGTCGGCCGTGTCCAACGTTCAACAGGCTGCACGTGAACAACCCACATGCAGACGATGAGGTCAAGGAAGCTCCAGGACACGCTGACAAGGCGATTCTTTTCATTTATCCGTTCAGTTCAGTCTTTCACTCATCACATTTAACTGGTTAAATGATTTGTGACTCTCGTAAATGTCAAACGAGGAGGTCATCTCAGCCCACAGTTGTTTAGAAATAATTGGTTCCAAGGATTCGTCTTCCAATTTCAGTCTCATAACACCTTTTTCGTTTCCTCTCTACCACGTATATAAACACACACTTGTAGCATTTCTGTCTTTATTGTAGCCCCGGGCTAATATTAGTGCAGACAGGTAGGATAACAGCTGCGATTAAGGTTAATAATAGCATTACATCAGACAGAAAGTGAACGTGTTTCTGTGTAATTGTGTGTGTGAGAGAGTGTGTGTGTGTTTCTGGTGATGTGCTTCAGTTTGATTAGCAACAAAGTCCCAAAATTACCCTCCGCCCCGCTCTGTTTTCCTCCACGGCCCTTCATCTCATCTGATCCTGTGCTTCTTTTTTTTTTTTTTTTTTTACACTTGTCCACTCTAACTTTTTTTTTTCTGCCTCTTGCTTCTCCAGCTTTCCTTTTTTTTCCCCCTCACATTTGTTTCAAGTGGAAAAAATGATTTAAACTAATTATGTCAGCCCATTGAGTTATTTATTTTCTAAGAAGGAAATGCCAACACGAGTCTACAAGCTTTGAAAGGGATTTAAACAATGACAGTGATCGTCAAGCATGCACGTATGTTCTCATCGCACAAAAGACCCTGAGAAATTATTTATAATGCACATTTTTATGAATTAATTCCTTTTAAAGTCAAGCTCATGAAGACACTGACAGTGCGCCTTTTTAGTTTCCGTTCTAGCAAGACACATACGCAGTTTACGGTAATATCAGTGCCAGATTTAGCTCTAAAAATTCATGCTAACAACGGGGTCCTCAACCTCAGATGGACGACAACAGCGGGCATCTTATAAGCAGCGCGCAACAATTTAACTGGTGGCTTTTTTTTTTTTTTTCAAATTTAAGGAGTAGATTTTATTAGCTGGCTAACTAAGATACAGTCATGAGTTGGTCTAATCAACTAATCGACTAATCAAATGGTTTCATAATTTCATGGTTACTTGGTTTCATGGTTGACTTTTAGTTCTGAAAAGGCTGCACACACAACTGAAATGTCAGGACAGTTTTATTGTCTAGAGCAGGTCTAGAAAGGTGGCACAGTTATTTACAGAGAGCCAAAAGTTCCCACCATGAGTGAGCTCTATGAGGCGAGAGTGTTGAGGAAAAACTCCCTTTGAAGCGGCAGAACCAGGCTCCTGGGTGGGCGGCCTTCTATTTTCACTATGATCTTAATTTCTTCTAATTGTCCCCCACAGAAAAGGGCCGAGGGGTTTGACAAACCCCAGCAGAAATCAGGTGTCAACACGGTCAGAGGGACTCCGAGTGCAGCGCATCTCGGGACACATCAGGACAAAGAGGAGGTCGATGAGGACGGAGAAAATGCAGACCCTGGGCAGTAAGGAGGAACACTGAGCAGCCACGCCAGCCATAAAGACACCAACCGAGTCCTGCTGCCATGTTATAACAAAAGCTGACAACTAGAACTAGAAAATAAATTAATCTGCCCACATCAAGACTCATACCCATGGATAGGACGGTGATGCCATTGTCTTATTTGTGGATTTGATTGGCTTTTACACCCACAGGAGAGACAGGAGCTAATCGGAGCCATATGTCTAAAAGAATAAGGTTGTCATAGATTAAAGTGGATCGGGGAAATCCAGCTATTATAAACCCAGAAATCACAATATCCCTGTAAAATATCTGTTGAGACAAGCTGAGACACCAGATGTCCTTAGGCACATAAAATGCTGACAAAAGTATCTCTGCATTGAAAGCATCGCAATTTTAAATGTCGTCTCTTTAATGGTGATAATGAGACACAGTAGCTGCCTTATAGAATGAGCCTACAGTTGCATTAATCGTGTGTGTTCTGCACTTCTTCTGCAGTACGGAGACTTTTTATTTTAACTTGGGTGAACTATCCCTTTAAACATAACCACTGTTGTCTGTCAGCATCTAGTCAAAGTTAGTGAGACTTGTGACCAAGCATCTGTGCTAATTACAGACACGAAACAGTGTGTTGTAATCTTAGTCAGCACTCCTCTGGCAGCGGTTCCCCCCTAAACCTGTACACCTCACCTTGAATTTTAGTAATTAATTACAGCTAATAGTTACCTCTCTAGAATAACTGAATTATGTAACCAATTACTGCATACAAAAGTAAACAGTTACCATAGAAATTAAGTTTTGCATCACTTGTTCTGCTCTCATTAATACCTTTTTAATGCAGCTATAATGTACCGACTCATGAAACCCCTCATTGTAGTTCTAACTGGAACACGTTTTTTGTCTCCACTAATCGTGGCATGAAATATCCACCCTTTGTTTATAGAGTATTTTACAATGGCTTCGAACGTGGCTCAGCCAATCGTGATCAAGAACCAGAACTATCTATTTTTATAATTAAGCTTTAAACAGTTTGTTTTAGGGATTGAATTCACGCAAATGCTATACAATAATAGATTACATCCCACGTCTTGGCAGTGGCACTACTTGTATAATCATTCTGCATTAATCTTTTTTTTTTCTTTGCGTGTTTTAATATAGTTTTTTGGCGGTTCTGTTATGTAAAGCCTGAATAAGCAGGAACCAGTTTAATCCAAACGCTCACATCTTCCCTCCTCGTCATGCCGACTGTCAGATGAATTCACAGGAACACATTCCAAGGCTTTATTCTGGTAAATGTTCGAGACAATGCTGGCTCTTTCTAAATATTTCCACTCCATTCACTCTGTGTGTGTGTGTGTGTGTGTGTGTGTGTGTGTGTGTGTGTCCTCATAAGTGCTCACCTTGAGCTTCAGTGAGTATCACCTTGTGGAAACTCCACTTTCCTCCTGTCAATCTAAATTAGCTAAGTGTTCTGTCTTTGTGTGTGTGTGTGTGTGTGTGTGTGTGTGTGTGTGTGTGTGTGTGTGTTTGCATATTAAGAGCTGTCGTTTGTAACCCCACTTAAATTTGCAAAAAAAAAAAAAAAAAAATTGGGGGGATTAAAGTAGATGAGTGCACTCAAAGTACAGATTTCCAGCAAGAAAAATAGTATTTGAATTTAACTGCTTTGTAATCACCAACATTTTGATTAGTAAGTGTAATTTAATCACAGATTACAGTTTATAGGTTACATGTAACTAGTTACATGTTAGTCTGTACTCTCCAACACTGCTTGCATCCTTTTAGATATTTTGTGTGAAATGTTGTCATAATTAGCGTATGAATTCTTCTGTGACCAGTTCATCTTTGAGCAGTGGAGGACAAAGTACTGAACCCCGAAACTTGAGTCAAAGTATAAATACTCCTGGTCAAATATTACTCAACTACAAGTGAAAGTTGCTCAGTCAAAATGTTACTTGATTTAAAGTACTAGAGTTCTTGATTTTAAAAATACTTAAGTATTCAGAAGTACAAATTACGAAGTACATTTTCTAATATCTGTACATTGCTGTATTGTTTTCATGGTGCATTTACTGAACCTTGTAAATCTGAAACCACCTGATGATGTACTGACTTCCTTGTAGAACAACTCTGCCTCACAAAGTCTATAGAAACACCTATAAAAACTACAACAACAAAAAGGACAGCTGTTGTCATTTTCTGATGTAACTGTATTAAAATCACCACATAAAATGAGATCGAAGTCAACTGTAAGAAGTTCTCCAAGTCTGTTAAATAGCAGTATATACATTAATTATGCTGCATTTTTCACCCTGATAAAAACAATCCAACATTAAAAGCCTACCATGAATTATTTATCTTTTTCTAATTATAATAACATCTTGAGAATTCATTTTGTCTTTCTCCTGCCGTCATCATTACTGAGTTTTATTTGAATGACAGAGGGAGAGCTTGCTTGTTCTTGTCACAAAGCACCTGGATGATGAATTTCTGTTTTTACATCAATCTCAGTCGAGAGCGGGTACTGTGATTGGTTTCCTTCTGTGAGGAACACAGCGTGAGGCCAATCACATTTTAGAAAAGGAAAAACAGCGACAACTGACTTCAAAGTTATGCTTAGACTAAAAGTAAGGAGTAACGACAACCATCCTAGAAATGGAGTGGAGTCAAAAGTACAATATAAGTTTCCCAAA
Source organism: Lutjanus erythropterus (assembly GCF_056507025.1). Classification (NCBI taxonomy): domain Eukaryota; kingdom Metazoa; phylum Chordata; class Actinopteri; order Lutjaniformes; family Lutjanidae; genus Lutjanus; species Lutjanus erythropterus. Next base: position 5,293,866 of record NC_139339.1, on the reverse strand, counting down.
AAAGAAGAAATGCTCAAGTAAAGTACAGATACTCAAAAAATGTACTCAAGTGAATGTACTTTGTTACCGAGTCCAAGTGGTCATTCGTGCAGAGTCTGAAGAAATGAAGAGAACTGGATGACCTGAAAACATAATGGAGCTGCACAAAAAAGGGTTTTTCAAGTTTTTAAAAAAAAGTTGTGATACACAGAGGTCGTTCTGCACACAGTCACGAATGTGCACCAAAAAATTTAGCTTGATCAGTCCAGTAGTATTTGAGATTAGCTGCGGACAAGCTTCAACTCTGCTGGTCACATGCGCACACAGGCAAGCGATCGCATGATCCCCTCCAGGCTCACGCCTGGATAACAAAGTTATCGATTAAGTTGAAAGGTACGTGTGTGTCTGCATGCACGTGTCCACGCCAGCGCGAGTGTGTTTATATTTGGGGGGTAAATGGGTCAGCTGGACCAAAACATCATCTTAGAAACAGGAAAACTTTGTCTAATCCTCTCCTTATATTGTCATAGAGCCCAAAATAACACACACATCATTTATCTTACACTACTTACACACTGTGACCACACACACAATATCCTGTCAGACATAATGATACACACACACACACACACACACATATATATAGCACTTGAAATAACACACACATCATATACTTTCATTCACACACACGCACACACACACACGTACGCACTGAGATTAAAATAACAGGGCAGAAGTGGAAGCGGACACATTAATGATATTATAGTTATTCAAGACGCCACGGTTGCCACGGCAGCCGAGAGCGACGGGGCCACTGAGCGATACAAACATCAGTCACCCCGCTGAGTCACACTGGAGAAATGTGTGTGTGTGTGTGAGTGTGTGCGTCTCCAGTCTAACAAAGTTCATTCACGTCTCCTGATGAGGTGCTGTAGGCCATTCAGATGTATAGTCTCTCTACCTCTCTCTCTCTCTCTCTCTCTCTCTCTCTCTCTCTGGTTGGCATGGAGTCAGAGGAAACACACACACACACACACACATTTCGGCCCGTCCGTGCAACTTACAGTCAACACACTAATAGTTTTGTGTGTTTGTGTGTGTGTGTGTGTGTGTGTGTGTGTGTGTGTGTGTGTGTGTGTAGGTGGGGGGGTTTAGGTGATGATGTCACACATTCCGTTTTCCATTGACATAACTGGATTGGGAATGTTTGGGGTAGAGGGGCCATAAGATGATAATTGTGTTTTCCTTCTGAGGCGTGAGTGTGTGTGTGTGAGAGTGAGAGTGAGAATGTGTGTGTGTGTGTGTGTGTGTGTGTGTGTGTAGCGACAACATGTATCCTGATCCTCAATAATAAAGTGAGCACTACAACCTGCTGGTAAAAATCAATCGATCAATGAGTTTGGACTTTATTTATATTGCACTTTTCATGCAAACAGAATAATAATCAATGGTTAAAATAAAAGAATGTGCCAACTAGAAAAACTGATTAATAAAAATTATCAATACAATAATAAGAAATACACAATAAATAAATAGATAAAGTTTAAAAATATCAACACTCTCTGCAGCCCTCAGGTCTTCAGGCACTGCTCTCTAACCTTTTAACCTTTAATGCGAGTCTGCGAGTGTGCAAGCCTGTGCACAATTTGATAATTGATATGTAATTTATTAACCCTAAAACAGGACCCTCCTCATTTTTTCCTCTAGGATGGCAAAGGAAAACCTGCATCTGAACTGACTCTTTAGTAAATTGATGTTTTTTAAACAGTTATTGGACAACAATGGAGCTCTACAGCACAGACGAATAACATTTTTTCTTTATTTATCTTTGTCTGTTGTACTTCGAAATGACTGAAACAAGTGAAATATCCATAAAGCCCGTCAACATGTTGCGACATTATTACATGAGTATTCAGTGCTCTTTGGTCGGACCACACCCATCCTTCAAACTCAGCCTCAGCTACACATCTGTAAAGTTTTGCGGCTGCGTCTTGAACGGTTGTGACGCTATCGTGTTGACAAAATCTGTCCGCGGACAGACAGACAGACATATAAACACCTGCCAAGGCGCTGAAAATTGTTTCTGTGGTGGTTCCCGCTGCCTCCAGGACCACATTTTTCCACGGTGACGCACATCACCTAATGTCTCAGAGTGGGCCGGAACAACTGAAACTGGGATTCAGGTACCTGCAACTTCAAACAACTTCAGGGGCGTAAAGTACCGTGGGGGCAAATGACCCCCCCCCACTGTACCTCCAGCGCTCTTGCTCGGACCACGCCATCTTCAAACCTGACCTGCAGGTTTTGTCACTGCATCATGCACAGTTGTGATGCTATCGTGTTAACATCTGTCCACAGACGGACACATTAACGCCTGGCGAAGTACCAAAAAAACTGCCTCTGTGGTGGCAACAGTCGGCGTCTTCAGGACCACATTTTGCCATGATGACACACACACAGACTCACAGTTTAACCAATCCAACCTTTTGTCAAAGAGCTCTGGTTAAGTTTTTCTTGATTCTACTGCATTGACCTCCCTTATTCTCATCATTCTCACTAATTTCTAGAAAATAGAAAACTCAAAACTATTTTATTTCTTTTGGAAACCGTGTACTGGCTGGGTTTTTTCACTTGCCTCAAGAAAATTAGGTTTTAGGGCTTAAACATTAGACAGAAATGACTTTATAGGATGAGATTTCTGCGGTGCAGAAATAAGCTGAAAGTCATCAATCAAGTCCCGTTGTTTCCTGGATGAATTACTTATTACAGTTGCTTTTCCTCCAGGGATTGTTTTTCAATGGTTCAGTTGATCATAATGAGCTTTTTGCATTTTTTGGAAGACACGTGACAGATATAAAGTTGATTCAGAGCTGATGTAAGTTGGAAAAAGTGCAATATTTTGCATCTGGGAGTTAAAATCACCTGCAGTGGTTCACCTCCAGCTGCCGTTTGATTGTCTGTGATTTGATCATTTAGCGAGTTCCTTGAGTTCTTTAATCGAGAACACAAAGAAAGACAAGTTGTTTATTTAAAAGGCCCAGTATCTGTGAGCTTTACAGACCCACGGCAGCAACGATTCCCAGCCCAGCCCGTCCGAAAAAACCAAGAACACTGAAGTAACCTCAGAGGAGCTCATTCTGATTCTTACTGTTCCAGCAAGTAAAGACATTTGTTCCTTCGCCCTGGGACCCAGTTTCTTGCGGACTCCTAAAGAACTACACACAGTCATCTGCGGTCTGATCTGGCACTTCGCGACCTTTGTGACATGTCACAAAGTGTCCGGATCCCGCTGCAAATGTCCAACAAATAATCTTAAAGAGTCTATTAAAAGAATGTCTTTACCCGCTGGAGTTTTTTGGACGGGCCGGTTGCTAAGCTGATTTCCTCCGCTCGGGACGAGGGAGACGAGAAGCAGAGCCAGGCGTTCCCCCACAATGTACCCATCATGTGCCACACACAGAACCCACAATATCTTCTGACCCGACCCTGCCCTTCCTCCTGCAGCCACAAATGGAAAACCCAGGCGAACTCAGAGTGTGTGTGTGCATGTGTGTGTGTGAGGTCCACCATTCAGTGCACTTATTAGTTCACTTGTAGTGTGTATCAGAATGTTAGTTTTGTGTGATTGTGTGTGCGTTTTCTGTGTGCGTGTGGGGTAAAGCTGTGTGTGTTCTTACTATTGTGGTGGTGGAAAACCTATCTAGTTTTCCTCTGTGTCACAGCGGCGGCCCCCCCCTAAAGGTTTAAAGCAGAGAAGGGGGAGGGCGAAGGGACGCAAAGATGCTAACGCACTCCAGAAGAAACACCAAAGAATTTTAAGGCGTTTTTTTTTTTTTTTTTTTGAGAATTTCACATTTTTTGCATGCAGATACAAAGAGCGGAGGAGAGAGAGACACACACACGCACTCCCAGCTCCCTAATTGTGGGCGTGTCCTCGACTATAAGTGCCTCCGCTCTTACCTGTGTTACTTATATCTCTGCGTGACGCTCTGGGCAGACACACTCACGCTCACACCTGTCAGTCGACACACACCTGACCTGCGCTCGAGAAGCTGCGCTCACCTGCTCCGCGTCTCCAGGTAAGACTGCTCTTTACACATGTGATCAAACTCAGTGCATCAGTCAGAATGTTGGTGGAATAGACCTTTAAATCCTGTGATTTTGATTGTTCTGTGAGTCTTATTTTGAAGAGAGATTTTTGAAGAGAATTCTCAGGTTGGAGAAACTACACCTTTATCTCTCATTATGTCCCACATTTCTTTACCTTCTGATCCTGCAGACTTTTTACTCGTGTTTATATTAATGAATTAAATTAATGTTAAAAATGTTGTGCAAATTGATCATATTAAGAACTTTTACTTGTTCTTCAAAAAAAAAATTAAAGTTTTGTCACATTTGGAGAGTTTTATTTTGAAACTCCTCACTACTGTGGGTTTTTACTTTCATGCCAATCTGCATTTTTGTGAAACTAAGCATTACTGTTAAAGATCACGCATGATGCATATTATTCTTTAAAAAATTAAATTAATCATACTGAAATGTTACATAGCAAGGCAGTAGTGTTTGGAGGGTTTTATTTTGAAACTCCTCTCTACTCAGCTTACTTTTACATTAATTATAATCTGTATTTTTGTAAAATTAAGCATTATTGTTATATAAAGATCACTGACGATGTGTAGTTATTCTTTAAAAAATCAAATTAATCATACAGAAACATAATAACAAAGACTGTAGATGAGACAAAATGTGTTTTGCTGTGTTTGGAGGGTTTTATTTTGAAATTCCTCTCTACTCAACTGACTTATATTTTAACTACAATCGGTATGTTTGTAAAAAATTAAGCATTATTGTTATATAGATGGTCGACTATTCCTTTTTTAAAAGGGTCAAACATAAACGTCACATGAAGAGACAGTAGATGAGACTGAATGTTTCTCCGTTGAATTTGTGGTATTTATAGAATATATTTTCTCTGTCATTAAAGCTGCACAACATCTTTTACCTCTGCACAGATAATGCACAACATGTTGTAATACTGCTATTAAATTTTGTTTAGTTTTAAGGAGAATCAGCAAAGGTTTCGGACACTTGTGAGTAATGATACAGGTCTAATAAAGTTAATTTGACTCAGTAGTTTTAAGTCAGAACAATTTAAAATTTAATCTTAAGTAGATATAAAGTAAACTAATAATTAAATGTACTTAACTTTTTTAAGGCCACTGATTTCCTAGATTTTTTCAAGTCATATAAACTTGTCAGATTAAACTTTGAGGTCCAAACTAAATTGTTCAGACAATGTTAAATCAATTTAAGATAATAGAGTATTATTTGGTTGATTTACAATAAAATTGTTGCACCTCTCACTCGCCAAATGTCTGGATACTTCCAGGACAGCAGTTAAAAATTCAAACTTATTTTAATCATATGAAGATGCATTTTTTTTAGCAGTTTTATGATTAGATGCCAAATTTTGGAGCAGCGGTTTGTGATCTGAGGACGGGCAGTGTGTCCACGTCGTGTTCCTTCTGTGCACATAATAGCGTGATTTTGAAAAGGTGTTTGTTTGTACGGAAATTTGTTATGAGCACGTTAACTTTTCTTCAGGCTGTATTGGTGGTCTTGAACACCAGCCCCCCTCCCACTATCACTTCCCAAAGCGGAGGTGAAGCGTATATTACAACCCACTTTCCTCAAGACAAACCAAACCTTCAGGCGTGGAAACCCCACATAAGAGGAAAAAGCCGGGCATTTCCCCACCAGCTGACACGGGGTTAATGGCCTCACACACACTCAAACGCACACACACACTAACACAGTCCTGACCTGTTAATTTGGTCGTGCCAGCGCCGTTAATGGCGTCCCCTGGGCCGTTTCACCATCACCCAACGTTCCAGTCGGAGGGAAGCGGAGCTGGAAAGAGCTGCCATTTTAGAGGGCAGGGGTCAGGATCTCCAAATTCCCAGGAAAACATGACTTTATTGTTTACACACGTGTTGGAGTGTGTGTGAGCAGATCCCGCGTACATGATACGTGTTCACACTCAGAGTGAAAAACACGCAGGAGCTTTATCCATGTACAGTATCTGATTATGTCAGCGGGAGCTAAAACTGTGTACACGTACAGTACGTGTGTCAGCAGGTAGCTGCTAAATGAGGCAGGTTGAAAAGATAAAGGCAGTATTGTTTTTATTCACATTAGCTGAGTGACACACAGGCGGGCGAGCATGATGGGAAATCACCTCGGTGGATGAAGGAAGGGGCTCAGGGCAACGCTTTGATTTCAACAGGAGAAGATCACCTCAGGTTAGGTGAAAAGTGTTCAAGAAGGTGGCAGCTTCTTCAGCGTCTTCAGCTCAGAATTTAAAAAAATATATATCAATTAAGGTCTTTTAATTTTCCTGAATGACTGTTTGGACTAATAGATAAGAAATATCTGCTCATGACCTCAGCACAGGTTGCGTATGAAGTGTGAAGAATTCAACCAAAAAGTGTTTCTTTTTGCAAGGCTTTTATGTGTTTTAAGCGTCTATTTACACCCAGGTGAGAATAGGCACACGGCAACTATTTTGCAACTCACACCACACCCCCTTAATTTTGAGTTTAGTGTGAAATTAGAAGTGTTAACAAGTTTACTTATTATTCACCTCTTTTAATTTATTAATATTTTCAGTTGCAGTTTGGTTTGGGTGTAAATAGCCACTTTGCCCATTTACACCCCATGTGCAAATAGCATAGTTTGCTACAGACACCTGGTTGTCTCTGCCATGTTAGGCTGTATGCATCCAGGTGTAAATAGTCACATTCACTAATTCACTCCAGGTGTAAATAAGCCACATATGCTGTTCCACCCCGTTGAAAATAGCAACTGCCTTCATTTTAGACGTCAAAAAGTTCTTTTTTCTCCCTTTTGTCAAATCAGTGTGTTCATTCTTTCTCTGGTCTTATACGGTAACATCTCACTTACTTTGGCACGCCGTTTCTATCCTCCAGGTCGCCATCCAGATGTCGCCGTGCGTGGCCTCACATTTCTGCCTGCTGGTCATACCAGTGATGTCACTGCTGCTGTTCTTCTCTCCTATTGGTTGGAGCTATGATGGCGCCACCCCGGGTTGTCACCTACACCGTAAGCGACACGTTTGCAATTTTAAAATGTGCTGAATGACGTGCACGTTTTCACGATGAGCACAAAGCAGGGGAGACTAGGGACAGTTGCAACACAGGGGAGACCATTTGAACTAGACCAACCAAATTTGCATATATTAACTTTAGTGTGAACTACCCCTTTATGTACCCCACTATGACTAGTTTATGGTGATAAAATACTGTGGCGTGGTCTGTTTTGATAAGGCTACATAAATACACGTACCACACTTCACTTCCTCCACCCTCGTTCATCCCTCTGTCTTCTCTCCCGCCTCCAGCCTTCAACGTGACCATCCGCAGCGACCGTCGTGGCACGTGCAAAGGCACCCACCTGGTCTACGCCTGCGTGGGCTACTGCGAGTCCAGCGCCTTCCCGTCCAGGTACTCCGTGCTGGTGGCCTCCAACTTCACCCACAACATCACCTCCGCCTCGCGATGCTGCACCATCAGCAAGGACGCTAAGGTGAGGGGACGGAGCTGGTTAAAAAGAAAAAAAAAACAGCCTCTGTGGCTTCATTAAGACAGGAAGAGTCAAAGATAAGATTTTTTTTTCAAATAAACTAGCTTTAGGAGTCTTATCTCAGGTTAGGACTTGATCCAGCATCACTTTTATGTCTGTTACCTAGCAACCAACACTACTTTTCTCTTCTCACTCACCTTTCTAACCGTTGGGTTGTTTTTTAACATTTTTGAATTTTCATTTTTGGGTGAGCCATTTTATACACATTATACACATTTGTTCACGTCTTCTGGTTTGTCTTCCCTCAGGTCAAAGTTCGCCTGGACTGCCCTCGAGGTCGCCACCACGACGAAATAGAGATCCTGACAGCGAAGGCGTGTCGCTGCGACATGTGCCGCAAGTCCCGCTACTGACACATCGAGACATGCTGCTGCCAAACGTTCACCAGGATAAGAACCAGATTACACTTTAGTCAGCTGAGCGGCACAAAGTTTTGGTAAATGAGGTACAAGAGTTTCAGTGTCTGTGTCTATGTCGACTTGCTTTTAAGAAAATCCACTTGAATTTATTTAACTGAAAGCAAATTTACCGCCAAAAAAAAAGAGTTTCCTTCATTTGTGTTCTCAAAGAATAAAAGGAAGGTAGACAGAAAATGATCAAAAGGTCTCTGCAGACCTACATGGACTGGAAATTATCTCCTAAATTCATTCAGGTGGACTAAATCTGCTCTGGATCAGACAACCAGCTCCTTCAAATTAAAATGGGAAATTCACACTTTTTTTTTTAAATGTCTATAAAGATGTGCTGTTCGTGTAGGTGTGTGTGTCTGTGTGTGTGCGTGTCTGTGTGTGTGCGTGTCCTCGTGTAAAATGTGATGTAAGGGAGGTTTTTCTAGAAAACTTGATTGACACACATTTGTGTTAAAGCCTGTCTAAACCATTCTGTCACTCACACTTCAAACAGACTTTGCTTTCAGGCTTGGCAGACACTTGACTTTCTAAGCAGCTAGAAAAAAAAAAAAAAAAAAAAAAACAGGAAAAAAAAGTCCCACTCCGCTTCGTACTTAGTGACTCAGTAGCAAGTGAAAGCACACAGAGGCTTCAGGATTCCTATCAATCAAACTCACAAGCCCACGTTGACATTTTGAAATCTGCCAGAATGAATGAGGACATTACATGACATCACCTTCTCACTGACTTGTGTTCAACAAAAACAGTCAGTCAGCCTTTGGAATCGGCATTAAAGGTCTTATAAACAAGTAGTTTCATTCTTTGCCATAACCACTAAACACAAACAAAAGACCAAAGAATGTACAAAATTTATTTATATTTATGAATTTGAACTAAAGGACATTTTGTAAATAATATCTATTGATGAAACAAAAGAATGTTGGAAATGTCAATGAAATGAAAAGAGAACAAATGCACTGTATAGTTTGTGATGAAAACTGTATTTCAATAAATTTCTATTCTGCAACTGTAAAGCAATTTATGTGGGTTTATGATCTTTTATTTCTTCTCACTTTGCACTTTGGTTTAGTTTTTTAGTCCACAAAACACTGCGAACACTCCAAACATAAAATGTCTCCATAGTGCTCACCTGGTGTTATCAAAGTCTCCTAAAGGACCAAAATGTTGTGCAGCATGGTGAAAGCCGGACCCCACAGTGAGCTTCAGGTAGCGGTTCAGTTTGAAGTGGATTTATTTTCAGTGAAAGCGAGCAGGAGCAGGCTGAGCAGGGCTGGAAACTGGTAGACAGGATGGAGAGGCAGGCAGGTGAGCGGTGAGTGTGGATTTGAGGCACAGGGAAACAAAGCAAAGAAGCAGCAAGCAGGTCGCGGTGTGGAACCACAAGGTAGACTGAATGATCTGGTGGAGACCGGACTGCAGAGCCGCGGTATTTATCCTGCCGGGATTGATTACTGGATGAATTTCAGGTGTGTTGGCGGATTGGCAGCAGGACTGATGAGAGTCACGCCCAGAAACAGAGAGAGAGAGAGACGAACGAGGAACCACATGAAACACATGAGGGGGAAAACAGCTGACACATGAGGAATGAGGAAAAGACACAGACTATTACACAAAAATGCCAAGTTGACCCCAAAGAAAAGTAATTATTTTTTATTTATTTACACCATTCGTTCATTAATCAGTCCCTCCAGGGTTCCACAGTGTTTTTTTACGGGGAGATTGTTGACACATGTTGCTATGTTCTCAGGTAATTTTGCAATGAAATTGCAGGAGAAAGTGAAAATTACAACAAAAAGTTGCCTTTTTTTGTTTGTATAATTCAAAAATAAACTCATTTCAGGGACAACAAAACCAAGAAGGTTTGGGATTAGAAAAAAATTAACAAAATATGCTTTATTTGTGCACTTGGGAGGTAGATAATCTTTTTGGAGATCAAACTCAGTGAAAACAGCAAGAACAAAAATAAAATATAAAAGTGCACAGAGCAGTGATGTCAGAAACAAACAACAAACCTTTTCTTTTCTTTACAAAAAATGAAATAAATACGGCAGTGGTTCACTGAGACCGACATGTACGATATTTGTGTGAGGAGCTTCTGTGCAGAATTCATGGAGGTTGGTTGAGTTTGCATGAATCATCAACATCGCAACTTCCTGGAGGAACTGATTAAACATCAGCAGTTAAAAAGTACAGTCCTTTTACAGACCTCCATCTACAGAAAAACCTTTTTTTTGTTCCTGTATGTTTGGCATCTTTGTTCTGCTGACAGTTCTTACCAGCAGCGCTGTCATCCCCCTCAGAAACTCTCACACCGACTCAAATGTCTTGATTTCATCATTTTATTCAGAGTCGTTCAGATCAGTAAAAAACCTGTTGATAACATCATCATCATCATCATCATCATCAGAAGGTCTCGCACTCTGTGTCCTGCGTGGAGCAGACGGCACAGTGGCACTGCAGGGCCACGGGGTAGTGGTAGAGAGGGGAGACGTCGGGCTGGCAGCCCGGCAGCCGGGCCGTCATGTGGCGGGTACGACTGTACGTACACACGCGGTGGTGGCGGTGGATGTACGGAGGATCCGGCACGGGTTTCTGCAGGGTTCGACACAAACACACAAACATGCACACGGGTGGTTACTTTGCTCTCCATTGAAAAAAGTACCTTCCTAAAAAAAAACTACAAACAAATGTGATTCTTTACAGGAAACCTTTTGGAACCTAATATCTTCATCAAGGCTCTTCGAAAGACTCGAGGTTCCATTAAGAACTCTTCAAGGATTGTTGAGATCACAGATGGTTCTACGTAGAACGTAGTCTATCTTATGTTTGAGGGTTTACCAGGGAACCGGATTACTGTTCTCCTTATGGGAACAAGCAGAAGAATGGTTCTGGTTAGCACCTTTATTTCTAAGAGTGCAGCGTGACTGAGTCAGCTCTGTTGTTGCTGAGTCAGAGCTCTTTCTCCTTTTAAGACTTTGAATTTCTGACCCTAAATTTGGTTTTTCAATCACTGAAATCCGAGTTGCTGTAAACTAGAACCAGTTCGGTAAAAGTTCAGCGACCCTCCCGGTTCTCATGACGATGGCACACGGGTACGAGCTGAGAAACGGGACGTCGGCCTTCTTGTGGTTTGGGTCGAGTCCTGGGTCATTAATCATTTATATGATGTCCTACGGTTCTGTTACAGAATGACGTAAGCTTGAAGAAACGGCACCAGCAGAGATGTTCTGTCACTTTCCTCTGTGTGTGTGTGTGTGTGTGTGTGTGTGTGTGTGTGTGTGTGTGTGTCTGACTGTTACCTCCCAGGTGTGGCAGCGCCCCCAGCAGGCCTCTGTGGTGATGCGCAGTCCCTTGCAGCCGGGCTTCTGGGCCACGAAGGAGAACTCTCGCACCGCGCAGCCTCGGAAACCGTTGAGTGTGGTTGTCACGGCGACGCACACCGCAGCTGTCCCGGCAACCAGGAGGAGGAGGAAAGAGAGGGACAAAGGATGGAGATGCATGCTGGAAAAAAAAAGAGAGAGAGAGAAAAAAAGACATCACCTTTTTGTCATGTTACAAAAATATCAGTGAGCTGTTTGTCATGAGATTTTAAAATATTCTAAAGCGTAATTCTATTGTTTTACCTTTAAAAAGAAGAATAGATCAAAATGTTCAGTTTCTTATACAGGATAGATAATCAATAGTAAAAGATTTTACTAACAGTATTTTATATAGTAAGGGAAGATGATGCACAAAAGACCTGACTTCCAGATCAGTGATTCACCATGACTCATAACGCCATCTAGTGTTCATTATGGCTACTGCAGACAACAGCACCGGTGACCTATACACTGTAAAAAAAGTAGATTTCTGTAAAAAATAAATAAATAAATAAAGGGAAAAAATAAAACTGTTACTCTAAAACAAAAATAAATGAAAAAACAACCCTTTTATTGCCATTTAAACTGCAAATCTGACAGTGTAGTTGCTTAGTTTTACTTTTTTCCCCCTCAATCTCAATCAGTTTCTTTACGACTATTGGAGACATCTGCTTAATTACTCCCGAGCAAATCTCTTAAAAGACTGGAATCATGTCAGCTCATCCAGACTGCAGGCTGCTTCACTTGTTTCAGAAATACAACACTGAAATAAAAATACTTTCTGCAACCAACAGCACATTTATAAGCGCTGAGACCACTAACGCCACACTGTCAGAACAATGGCTCCATATAGGCTATGAAACTACACAAACTGTGGCGTTAAACAGTCTGCTGTAGTTTTGTTTCTTCCTGAAGTCTCTTAAAAATTAATTATTATCAGAACTGCAATGCTATCTGCCTTATATCTAAAAAATAATAAATAAAACAGTTCTCACCTTCTCAGCTGAAGATCTTGCAGAGATTTGAGCTGCTGGACTCTCTGTCGGCGTGTCTGTCTCTGCCCGGACAACAACCAGTGAATGGAACCAATCTGTCCTTGTTGTTGTTTTTAGAAGCCCATTAGGGCGGACGGACACTCTGACATCATAGCAATTACAATGAAATACCATTAGAGACCCCAAGCCAGAAATAATGGAGACTCCCTGGAAAATACTGATGCTTGTCTATGTTTTCTTAACCTCAGCTTGTATCTCTCTCTGTGTGTGTGAGTGTGTATGAGAGTGTGTGTGTGTGTGTGTGCATGAAGCTCTTTGTTCAACTTTGGCCTCCTCTCAGTGATGAGACAAAGGATTAGTAATATGAAAACAGGGGACAGAACACTTTAAACTCTTACTGGGTCATTTAAAACCACTGACGCCACACAACAGAGCTCGGAAATAAACTGATATTTTATCGTTATCATGATTGGAAACTAGATATCATGTTAGGTTTTGGATTTCGTTGGCAAAAGTGTTGTCTCTGCCTTTATTTTAAAGGGATAGTTCACCCAAAAATGAAAAAACACTGCTGGAGTTTCACAGGAAAGCTCCCAGACAATGGAAGTGAATGGTGACAAGTTTTCAAACCTAAATAACAACTGGAGCTGCAGTTCACACACTGTCAAAACACACACACACCCAGGTCAGACAGTGTGTGTGTGTGTGCACGTGAACATGGCTCCAGTGAATCAGACCAAAAAAGTTGCCTTTTTGTTTGTATAATTCAAAAATCAACCTGTTTCAGGGAGAATAAAACCAAAAACGTTCAGGATTAGAAACATTCCAACAACGTGTGCTTTATTTGTGCACTTGGGGGGGGGGGGGGGCATTTTTTCAAAGAAGCTAAATCTTTTTGGAGATCAAACTCAGTCAAAACAGCAGGAACTAAATGATAAAATACTGTATAAAAGTGCACAGAGCAGTGATGTCAATAACAAAGAGAAACCTTGTGTTCATTTCAGTACCTGTGACTAAATAAAGAAATAAAAAATACACACAAAAAAATTGAAAATTGAGGCGGACATGTAGGATATTTGGGTGAGGAGCATCGCAACTTCCTGGAGGAACTGATTAAACATCAGCAGTTAAGAGGTAACTAATACTCTGAGTAGTTTTTGAGAAGAGTACTTTGTACTTTTACTTAAGTATTTTTCTAACGCCAGTACTTTTACTTGTAATTGAGTAATATTACAGTGATGTAACAGTAGTTGTACTTGAGTTTTCAGGTTTCTTTCCACCACATATTACTGAGGAGACAAAAGAGGTGACACAAGAAACAGCACAGACTCCCAGAGTGTTTTCTCAAAGTGAAGTTTCATTTTTAGCACATAGTTTTTTTTTCTCCATTCTACACCCCCCTGTAATGTTACGTACAGTAGTAAGCCTCTCTACATTCAAACCCCCCCCACCGCTGTGTTGGTCCCCAAAATATACATCTTCTTCTTCTTCTTCTTCGTCTTCTTCTTCTTCTGCATCGTCTTAATCATCTTCTCTAAGGTTTTTCTTCAACACAACAAACACAGACCATTGGGCAGACAGTGCAAATCTAGAAATTCAGTGAAATTGCTACGTAATGCGGTTGTAGGTTTCGGTAACATTATATTCTCATTCTGTTACTGTTGCTCTGACTTATTGCCATTCTATTGTGTCTAACTCTATGTCTTTCCTTTCCTCTGTCTTTCTCCTCCTCTTGTTTTCTTTTTAATCTTTACTGGCTGCTTTCACCCAGTCCACTCACACCACCTCTCTCAGATTCAAAGCGTCTCTTTCAGCGTGGCCACGTGAAAATGGCCGCGGAGAGGAAATGTGACGGCGGCTGGAGCCGGCGCGCGGTTGGCTGTCCGTGAAGGCGACGCCAGAGCTCTCTACGAACACTCTCTTCTCTCGCTTCCTGTTCCGGAGCAGTTCTAGAATGTACGACGGAAATTCTAGGCGGAGGAACATTACCACCGATCAATACGGCTGAGAATTCTAGAACAGCGGGAGCTGGGGTTCCGCGTTCCCCTCCCTCCCCCTGGAGTCAGCTGAACAACTGACAGTAACAATCAAGAGGGTTTGTGAGTAAGCTAGCCAAAACAAAAAAAAATCATAAAGTAAGCTGAGTTTTACGACAGCGAGGTCAAGTTTTGTCTCTTTTCAGGTGTGGGTTTTTTTTTGTTTTTTTTTGAGTGCCTGAATCAAAACAACGTTTGAAATCAAAGGAGAGCATTTGATGGGCGGACGGCGTCTGCAGGTGCAGGTTTTGAGGTGTTGATTAGCGTTAGCTGCATGCTGTTTCACCTAAATCAATCAGTGCACTTTCTGTGGCCGCACATTTGTGTGCTTTTACGTCTACGCTCGAATTGTGTGCAGAAAAAACAGGGGAAAAAACATCCACAATGGTTTACAGAGAAGAGGGGCGTACGGCAGTGGTTCCCAACCTGGGGGTCGAAGAAAAAAAAAAAAAACACATTTGACACATTTTATTTTTGCTTATTTGTATTTTTGCCTTTGAAAACCGTACAATCAAACTTATTTGAGAAGGAAAAACTCTCTTTGGTTTAACTGCTCGAAACGCGCGTCCAATCGAAGACCAGATCAATTTGTTTTACGGAGTCACAAGCCAAACATCTGGGAACCACCAACACGTATAACAATCCTAACTCAGGTTCCAATTTCTAGCTTTTTCCGGAGCTTTTGTATCTAATGGTCAAATACGTCCTCCCTGTTTTTATTTAGTTATTTCATGTTAGCAAGACGGTAGCTAACAGTCAGCTAACAAACGATTGACTTACATAAGCTAGCTAGTTAGCTATCAGCTGTCTAACATTATCTATCAGATGTAACTAGCTAGCTAATGACTGATGTATATTAGCTAGCTATAGACAGATAATGTTATATTAGCAAAATTAAAATGACATGATATATGTATGTCACTTTTACGGTGTTTCCTAAATGCTAGCCAACCAGCTAACAAATCTACATCAATCATTAGCTTCCTCATTACATCAGATACCTGACAAGTCATTAATATCATTAATATTAAATTTTGATTTTTAGAATCTGGATGTTAGATGCAACATCTGAAAATAAAATTAAATTCAAAGCTGCAACGGCAGATTAATGTAGATGTGTTCACGGCCCGAAAGCATCAGAACAAGTCAACCAAACTTAAAGCATTTAAAAAAAAAAAAAAATCTGGATATCTGGGGGCAGAAATGTACCACTGTAAGATTTATGCAGCTCAATAAAATTTGAAATGCCAATCCGAGAGCTGCAAAGTCAAATGGATTTCAAAACCTTGCTGACTCAGGCATGATTTGAAGTTTGAAAAACTGCTGGTCTGAAGGGTTCTTGAATGTTTGGTTACGAAGCAGCCGACAGGTAGCTCTGCGTCTCAAGCAAAAAAACACAATCAATCGATTTGTTTTACGATACATTCGGATTCAAACCCTGTCCCTCAGGAAGGAGAGAAGGAGAGAGAGAGAAAAAGAAGCAGAGAGAGAGCAGTTTTCTCTCGTTCTCTATCGCTCTGTCTGCGCACATCTCCCGCTCACAGATTCACTCGCTTGGATACACACCGACACACGCACACACACGCACACGCACACATACACAACCTGACCATCATCTTCAAATAAGGTTACATTTCCTGATCAAATAGAAAATAAATAGCATCAGTATCAGTTTTCCACAAAATGAACAAGATCATACAAAAACCAAGAAAATAAAACAACATAATTACAAAGCGAAATCATTTTTCATCAAATAAATTTACACAGAAAGTACCTTTAAGACAATGTGAATATCAAGGACGCGACAGGAGTAAAAACAAGAGTGGGGGGTAAACGTTTGAGTGTGACACCCACTTCCTGTTCAACCCCCAAAAAACACACAGATTATCCTGAAAGAATGAAAATATTGCTAAAATAATTTTTTTCTGTTTTTTTTCCCCCTCTCTTTATCCCATCACTCTATCATAATGATCAGACAAGAATAAACAGATTTTTGTTGGTTCACACCGAAAAAAAAAAAAAAGTTATCATCATCATGGTCGCCATCTAGCAGCGTCAGGTCTGCTGAGCCTTAAGGAACAGACGCTCCGGGTTCAGAAATCCAACTGGATCGCTGTGTTTTTCTTTTGGTCTGAAACACGTGTGGTGCGCTTTATTTGTCTTACAGTAACTTTTGTGTTGGGTGGGGTTTACTAGTTTGCTTGGACACATTTTTGGTTCAAAGGTGGGGGGCCATAAACTTCAACTTTGTAAAAACTTAAAGGGATAGTTCACACAAAAATTAAAATTCAGTCATTATCTACTCACGCTAATGTCGACTGAGGGTCGGGTTTATTTTGTTAATCCACAAAACACTGCAACAGTGGAAGTAAATGGTGACCAGTTTTCAAAAATAAAAAACAACTGGAAAAAACACAAAATGCCTCCATACTGCTTGTGAGGTGTAATCCAAGTCTCCTAAAGCCCCAACATGTCTTTTACACACCGTCACCTAGTTCAGACGGTGTGCACGTATGGAAAACTGGTCACCATTCACTTCCACTGTTTGACAGATTCTGCAACACTGTTTTCCTGTGAAACTCCAGGAGTTTTGTGGACTAAAAAACTAAACCCGACCTTCAATCGGCATGAGGGTGAGCAGATAATGACTGAATTTTCATTTTTGAGTGAACTATCCCTTTAAGCAAATGATTAAATTTGCAAAACCAAAAAACTGTCATTGTGTGCCACAACATAAAAATTAAAGGTACCCTGAAGAGTTTTTCACCACTGGTGGCGCTATAGAGCAATGTTTTTATGAGCAGGTCCTCATTATGTTTGCCAGGTTCATGTTATTCAATTGAGTGACAGTTGGTGGCGGTAATGCGCAAAGAAACATTGGAAATCGCCAACAAAAGCAGCAAAGAAGAAGACTGCTAGCTAGTAAACATGGATGTAAACAATGCAAAAGTTTTTTAAAAAAAGTTTGGGGTTCAACTTTGTCAAATGCAACTTATGTACTTAGCTCTTTTCTGCTCTTCTATTGACTGACAGTTGGTGGCGGTAATGCGCCAACAAAAAACATAGCAATATGCCAACAAAGGCAGAGGAAGAAGAAGAGTGCTAGCTAGTAAACATGGATGTAAACAATGCAAAAGTTACAATATTTTAAAAGGCGGCTTTGATGATGTTTTATGAGGAAGGAAATGCACAAAATGCATTTTGGTGCGTAACACTGAATGTAAACATAACTTTGTTTCTCCACAGGGCGCCTTTAAACAAACAAACAAACAAACAAAAACATAATTAAAGGACCTTTAAACAAGGAATGTTTCAGGGATTTTTGTGAAATACCCCTTTAAAATACAACCCCTCGCACCACAAACATCCTTTCAAATTTCAAAAGAAAAGAAAAACAACCACGTCCAATCCAGTTCGTTCCTCCCCTCTTTAAGGTCTGTTAAAGGGGAATTCCGCTGAATTCCAGCACCCACATATATGGCCTCATACAGTTAACATGGTGATGTGAATTCAGAATTCAAGCCGGCCTTCCCCTTTATGGTATCTGCTACACTAGTGTTTCTCCCATAATACACTACAGAAATATCCAGAGACATATGTATATATATAAAAACATTATCATCATCATCATCATCATCAGTAGTACTTAGAGTAGAGTAGAGTAGTAGTAGTAGAGTAACAAGTAAGAAGAAGGAACAGTATTGTACTTTATATCGTTATCATCATCTTCATCAGTGGTTATTTAACCTTGAGGGACTTTTTAGGCTCGTCCTTTGGTGGAACCCCGACAGAATGGGAGAGGAGTTAGCGCCAGAACCAGCTGTGTGTGTGTGTGTGTGTGCGTGCGTGCGTGTGTGTGTGTGTGTCAAAAAGAAACTGTGTGGTGCATTAATCGGTTGTTGGTGTGTGAGATGTGTTTGACCTGGATACGCGTTCTCTCTGTAGCTCTGTCTTCTCATATTTACAGTAAATATGTACCTGCGTCTGTGCGTGTGTGTGTGTGTGTGTGCGTGTGTGTGAGGGTTTGTGTGTGTCTGGTCTGTTGTGGCAATAGTTTTGGGATATTTGTGTGAAATTGCTTCTTTTGTTTATTAATGCATTGTGCTATCCACGCATGAAATAAGCATCTCCGACCAAAAGATAAATACGAGGCCACAGTACAGACTCCGACTCTGTTTGGTTAAATATCAAGACAAGTTAGACACATGTTGAACTCGGTTAGTGTTGCACCAAAAGAGACGTTTCGTCTCTTATTTTGAGGCTGATTTGGAGCAGGCCAGCTACCAATTTTGGGTACTGACCTGCAGTTTAATAAACCAGCCGTTAATTAAAATGACAGTCAGCACTTTTGGACGATATTCATCTTCTGATCTGCAACATGATGTGTGTACAGCAAAGAGTGAACCAGTTTCACACAACTCTGTCAGAAAAAAGGTACCGTCTTTACCTCGGATCACTGAGATTGTGCGCTTTTTCTCAAAAAGCCCCGCCCTCGATGATACGAGATAAAAATAAAAAGAAACAGTGGGTTTTGTTTTGTACCTTTTCTGTCTGACCTCTCCCAGCACTTTCACCATCACCCTCGTGTCTTCTCCCTGTCCCCTGACACCCCCTCCCCGTGTTATCCGGCACCTAGGTGGCGCTCTCCCCGGCTCCGGAGGAGGAAGAGGAGGCCCCGCTGGGCTTGGGCTCGGGCTGGTCGGAGTGAGCCGTCTGCGGGGACGAGGGGGTCGGCGGGTCCCCTCTCTCGCCTCGCTCCTGGAGGTTGCGCTGGTTCCTGGCGGCCTCGGTGAGCATCTGCATCCGGCGCTCCTGGTGCTCCTCCAGGCCTCGCCAGAGCTCTGCGCGCTCCCTCTCTCGCTTCATTTCCCTGGAGAGGCAGGACGAAGGAAAGAAAAAAGAGAATAGCGGGTTACAATGCTTAAAGACGAGATGCAGAATATTGTGAGAGAGGCATGTAAGCAAACTTCCAGATGAGTCTCGGGTAAATAAAATCGTTTTATCCCTAAAAAAACATCCTGGCTCTGTCCAAATTAATAAGGAAAGCGTACTGCTACCTGACTCTCACAGTTTAACAAGTTGGCCATGTGTTTTTTATGCAAACAATGTATAGATTCTTATAAAAATGATTCCTGTCAATCGTCACTTACCACCAACTAGAAGTGTGTGGTGGTGACTGTATCTGCAGAGACCCTGCCCTCTCCCTGAGTTTTTTTATTTCCTTATATTTCGCTGCGTTCGGGACGCTTCTGAGCTTCCGCCCATTTGGCAGGTTTGTGCAGACATGTTAAAAATGTAGTGGCCAACAGTTAGGTCGCTGTCTCCGTCTCTCTCTCCTCTGCTGTCTGTGTGTGAGAGCTGCAGAGTTCATTTGTGCTTTAGGACAAAACCACTGTTACAAAATCAGAAAAAATGTAATTTTATTTCTCTGACTCATTGCTTTGTTGCTGCTAACTGCCAACAAACAGCAACCAACAAATCCTGCATATTCTGCCATTAACCTGCACATAAAGGGGCCTTTTTAAGAAACTTTACTTTTAATACTTTCAGTTCATTTTCATGATATTTTCAGTGTGCAACACTAACTTGCCCTGGGTTCTTTGCTTCGTTGTTGTAGTTTGCAGTCTGTGGCCACTTGTGTTATAACTACTATAATTTCCCATGGAGCTTGGGACATTTGTTCCCTGAGTTTCTCCTTAAGGCAGCACTTCTCAGCAGGCTTGATGAAGTTTAATGAGGGTACTAATGGTGCCTGAGAGGACGCACTGCCTGAAAAGCTTAAGTCAGGGAACAAAAGTCTCTCTTGTGCAGTAAACGCCACAGATTACATGAACGATAACACGACTGCCTGCACACATAGACAGTGATACAGACCGTATAGTATTTTTTGATGTGTATACAGTAAATCTTCCTGCCCAGAAGTAGGTTTAGTAATAATGCAGCACTACCATACCGCTGCTGTAAAAAGGATCGTATCAAAACCTGCGTTCACCAGCTGTATCTGGAGATTCGGCACAGAAGTGCTGAGCAGATGGATGAACCGTTCATCAATAAACTGTTCCAACACATGAGCCTCCCTTAAACCTCGCTTAAAACTGTATTTTTTTTTTTTTTAATTTCTGCTTGTGCACAGCTCGATCAAACAGGACAGATCATGTAAATCAGTCGAGGTGTTGATAAGCACATTCTTTAATCTAAGTAATGCAAGGCCAGGATCTGACTCCAACTCCATAAAGACACAGGAATGATAATGATTTTCTCGTCTCGTGTTCTGAAAAAATGTTGAACTACTCCCTTAAGCTTTGTTTCCCAATGACATTCACTATCTTAAGTTTGAAAACGGGGACTGAATAAGTGGAATCATGATGTGATCTGTGTTCAGAACATGACCTAAGCGATACATGCTTACAATGTGAAATATAACGTGATGCATAATGGAACAAATACCGTCTAAAACATGACATAAGAGTCTTCTATTTCTTCCTCTTGTTGTCACTGTTGTATCCGGTGACACAAACTCACACACGCACACACACACACACACACACACACACACACACACAAAGGGGGTGAGTCACACTCACTTCTGTTTCTCCACTTTGTAGGAGGCAGTGAGGTCATCAAACAACTTGCTGTTCATCTCCATGAAGGTCTTCAGCACGTTGTAGATCAGAGACACGATGGTCCTGCAGGAGCAGAACGAGAAGGTCACAGGAGTCCCACAGTCAGGACAGGCGGCACCAACCTTTACTACTAAAAGAGACATTTTTGGCCAAAAAAGATCAAACTAAATCTGTCCGGAGCCAGAACTTCTTCTTTTTGGTATCCATAGCTAGCCTAGGGTGGCTTAGGACTAGTAAGATTTTGTAACCATGAGTCATTTTTAAGGTTACTTAGAACTTTGAATGAATTATACAAAGAAATCGCAACCGTCTTTTGCAATTTTCACTTGCTCCCGCAATTTTCTTGCAAAAAAAAAAAAGACAGCCTGTGAAATCCTAAAGGGACTGATTTACCATCCAAACAATGATAGAGCTTGAGGTTACACCCAAACTGACCAGAATCTAATTTGAAAATCTATGAGGTATGACTTGTATTAATTTGTGTTTGCGTTTGTGAGCGACTAACTGGTTCCAGTGCTCCTTGGAGACTCTGTAGAGGGTGGCGAACACCAGCGGCAGGATGACTTGACAGTTCTCCTCTATCAGACTGAGGATGTATTCGTTGTTCCAGAAGTAAAGAGCCCGCTCCGCTACCTGAAACACACACACACACACACACACACACACACACACACACACACACACACACACACACACAGACAGAAGAGGTAAATTCGACTGATGTCTGCGCCCACAGTTTTTGACGTGTGTCTGCAGTTTCCCTCGGGCAGTTAGGTCGCTGCTGATTGGCTCGTTAATCCCAAAACAATTTCTTTTAACATCAGAGGGAGGGCGGACTTTTGTAACCATTCTTTACTCATTTTGGGACCATAAACCAGTATTACAATACATATTTTTTTAGATAATACCTCTTACAGCCCAGCGTGTTTCAAGTGTATCGAAAGTAACTAGGTACATTTACTCAAGTACTGTATTTAAAGGGATAGTTCACACAAAAATGAACATTCAGTCATTATCTACTCATCATCATGTGGACTGAGGGTGGAGTTTATTTTGTTTGTCCACAAAACACTGCTGGAGTTTCACAGGAAAACTGTTGCAGAATCTCCCAAAAAATGGAAGTGAATGGCGAAGAAATGGACGACCCTGCCTCCCCCAAAAAATATATAAAATGCCTCCATACTGCTCATTTTGTGTAACCCAAGACTCCTAAAGTCCTGACATGCTGTTTGCACACCGTCACACCACACACACACCCTGTGTGTCAGTATTTCGCTGTTAATACTTCTGTACATTTACTTAAGTAACATTTTTAATTTTGTTTTTTAGTTTTTTTCTAACTTGTACTTGAGTAAAGAATCTGATGGAGCTGTGGCGTTTACCTGGAAGTGAGGGCTGGAGATGCAGGCTGCGATCTGTTTGAAGAGCGGCTCCTGCACCCGGATGAACTGAGACGGTTCGATCACATCCAGGATCTCCTCAATCTCCCCCAGGAACATCACCTGAACACACACACACACACACACACACACACACACACACACACACACACACACACACACTTGTATAAGTGATACAGAAAGGGCAAAGAGGACACTCACTTGACTCAGTGAATAAAAAAATGTTAAGACGCTTGATTAGGAATCAAAAACAGAGATGCGAGTAACACAGAAGTCCTGCAAGATCATGAGAAAATCTTTCAGCGCTGACTAATGAGAGCAGCTGAGAAATATCAGTGTCTTTTTTTTTTAATTACCAGCTCCCTCACCTCTTTCTGCGTGCAGGTTTTTGGCCAGTACTTGAGCAGCCCTCTGATGATCTGCAGAGAAAATATGAAGCACATTAATATAAATAAACACTGCAGCCATTAGCTCAGCGGGGCTGCTGGCTGGCGTCCATCTGCACCATCTCCATTAACTCATATTCATACTCTAGTGCTAGTGCATTAAGAAATATGTCGTTGAATTTGTACTGAGTCTGTACTGAAGATGGTGAATGAAGAAGTAGGTTGTAGCTAATTCAGCCTCAGACCAGCAGAGTTGAGTTTTCAGTGATGAACTACTTACAGGACTAACACTGTTTATAACTGTTTGATGGTCACATGATGGGCAATAATGTTTAAAATCATTTTTATTTTTGTAGTTTTGTAGCAAATTCTGAAATGTTTGATTGCGCAGGAAAATTTAGGTTCTGTAGGTCCAAGTGGAATCAGTGACTCGTTCTCTGAACTGTGATGGATGTTCACAACGGAGATTTTGGGTTAAAATGCTAAAAAAATACACCTGTTTAACCTCAATTTTAATACTAAGCTTGCTTGTTACTGGAGCACAGAGCAAGAAGGGACGGGACATAAGAGGGACAATAAACTTACACAGACGAAAAAATTAAACTATAAAGGAAAGAACGTGATTAAAATTTAAATTTGATTATTAGCAAGTGTGTTATAATTAGTACAGTAAGGCTGTGAAGAAAACAGACTTACATATTCAGTCACTGTAGCATCTTTCTCCATAAACTGCACCACACAGTAGGCCAGCTGAAAGGACAGGGGAGACGTGGTTAGAACACACACCAACACATGTACACACACACACACACACACACACACACACACTCTCTCTAACACACACACATTCCCTGAAGCTGTCAAGGAGACAAGGGGGATCTTAGCAGTTATCCCTCAGGATTAGACACTGCTAAAGATCGGAAAGACAAGTTTTCCAAGGGGAGGTGTGTATCACGTGTGTGTGTGTGTGTGTGTGTGTGTGTGTGTGTGTGTGTGTGTGTGTGTCAACTTCTACATCAGCTCTCGTCCCCTCTTATATGATCTGCAATCATTTCCCATTATTCAGCGAGTGTGTGTGTGTGTGTACGTGCATGTGTGCATGTGTGTGTTTTGCGGTTGCCCCCTTCCACCCAGGCCGGTTGCCGTGGCGAGTGGGCACCGTGGCGACGGAGACTGTGTGTGCGTGTGTTTACTTCGGAAGGAGTGATGTCACACACACGAAGTCCCTTAAGGGCAATGTGAGATAGAGTTTAGACCTCTTGTCTCAGCCTCGCTGTCTTTCCTCCCTCTGTCCCATTTATCAGAAGTAACAAAGTACAAATACTTTGTTGAAGTAGATTTTCACTTTTTCATTTTTTCATTTACCTAAATATTTATTTTTCTGACAAATTTTTACATTTCTCCCTTCATTTCAGCACATATATCCGTACTTTCTACTGCTCACATTTTCACAACAGTCTTGTTATTTTTCTTTTAATTCGTTTTAAGGGAATTATTGATTATTTTTATTTTGCGTCATTGTGCACTACTTTCCCAACATCCAACCTAAATTCTCAAATTCTCAGTGCATATCACGCATGACAGACATTACAAGACGAAAATGATGCAAAAGTTGCAGCACTGCGAAAACAACATAAAAGACATAACAAAACAAAAAAGACATGAAAGACTTTACAAGACAAAAACAACATATAAGACCTAACAAAATCAACATAAAAGATGTAACAAAATGAAAAAGACCTTACAGACATAACAAGATGCAAAACATGTAACAAGATGAAAATTATTTAAAATGATGTAACAAGATGTTAAAGACACAACAGGAAGAAAACAATTTAAAGGATGCAACAAAACGATAAAGATGTAAAAGACGAAACAAGATGAAAACAACGTAAAAGATAAAACAAGACATAAAAGACATAACAAGAAAAACAACCAACGGTACATAACAAGATATAACAAGGCGTAACAACATGTTAACGATGTAATAAGATGAAAACTATGTACAAAATATAACAAGACCTGAAAGACGTATCATGATGAAAACAAAGTAAAAGACGTAACAAGGCGAAATAAGGCGTGAGGTGTAGGTACGACGAACACAACGAAACAAAACAGTAGAGATGTCCTTCAGAATGATATTCTTTACTTTCATACTCTGAGTACATTTCAGAGCGTGTACTTTTTCACTTTGACTTGAGTAAAGAAGTTAAATCAGTACTTCTACTTCTATTTCTACTGTACTCCTGCTCGAGTAAAGAATTTGTGTACGTTTGCCACCTCTTCTATTTATACTCTCGCCTTGTTCAAATCACGACTGTACTGGTCCTCAGTTCAAATCATTAAAATAAAAGTGTGCTGCATTGTCCAATTTTAAAGTCGGAGGTTATGTACTGTCACATCGTTGATGGTTGTTCTCTGTCTTTTTTGTGAGACAAGCGGTTTTTACTTTCTTTCTTCTTTTTTTGTCGTTTCTTTCTTTGTCTCATTCCTGACCCGTGGCTCCATTGTCTGTCTCTCCGCCTGTCTGGCTTTCACATCTTCCACAGCTTTCATCTTTTTTTTCCCTGTCTAATCCCTTTTTTTCTTGTTATGTACGGTGCGACTGTCTTGTTTGTCCTCTCCTCTCGCTCCATCCTTAACGTTCCCTGTCCCTCGCTCGCACCACAACATGGTTACAGAGGCAAAGAGGGAAAGAGGGAGCGGAGACTGAAAGCAAAAAAAAAGGCACCGGTGAAAGCAGGGATGTAAAGCTTGAATAAAAAGAAAAGCTGGAAAAAAAGATGGGGATTAAAATAAAGGTGCTGATCGGTCAAACTGTTTAAAGTATTAGCGAGGCATTAGAGAAACTGCCTGGGGTAAATATGATGTTGGATTCTGTTGTCAGGCCAGGCTTTGTGGGTTCAGCAGGCCGTTGTTAGGCTAAGGATTATGGACACTGTAGTCTTTTTAAAGGCTGAGATCTTACCAATATTGATTTGTCAAGGTGACAGGTCAAATAAGGGTCTATTTTTGGGGATGTAGTCACTCCAGGGAGCTCTGACGCCGGCTTCCTGCCTGTAAATTTGCTGCGACCTGCACATCAAAAAGTAGCCCTTTCCACACTTTTACAGCTCTTCCAATTGCTTTTCCGGGTATAAACGCGGTTATTCACAAGCTGTGAATCATGACGACTTATTCACGGCGTCTGAAAGTCGAACTGAAATTTGAATCCTCCTCACTTTTTGTGAAGGGAAGTTTTTGTGCTGCATGTTTATCACAGAAGGATAACAAGGATTGTATGGTCGGTTGTACGCCTCCGCCATCCATGTCTGTCCAGACTGGTATTAAGTATATTTTTGACATAAACAATGTAATCAATACATTGACAGGGAATAACTTCCAATGAGAAACACGCTGTCTTCACTTAGAGACTATTTTTACAGAGGAAGTGACATTTTGATGTCACAGGGAAGCTGACATTTGACCTTTTTGTTTATAAAATTTCATCACTTAGTCCTTTTATCAAATTAGATGTACATGTGAAAGCAATTGATACTAGAGTTGTGGCCAAAAATGTGTTTGTGAGGTCACAGTGACCTTTGACCACCAAATTCTAAACCATGAGTTCAAGTGGAATTATCAAGTTTGGAAAAGTTTTACCAACTACTGATCTATTGTTGAGATAATTTACTTTTCCTCTTTAGATAAACTTTTAAAAGAGAGATAAAATTTTATAAATAAGGTTTGCAGCTCACCAATTTTTGAATTTTTAAAAACTTTCTAAAACTCAAAGATTCAAGTTTATCTAAAGAAGAAAAGTAAATTATCTCAACTAAAGATTATAGGTCAGCAAAACTTTTTTTTAAGTCTATTTCAAAACTTAAGAGTTTGAGTTGGGCTCAAAACTCAAAAATGAGTAATATAGGGATGTGCTCAAATATTCAGGCAACTGTTGCCATCATCAGCTGGTTAACTGAAGTGATATTAAAAATAAATACTGTGCTGTATTTCAGGTCTGCCCAACAAAATCCTGAACACAGAAATCGTTTACTACTCTAACTTAGCACTTTAACCGTGCCTGAAAAGTTGAGCCTGTCAAGGCCCAATGCTGATAAAATTCTGTACGAAACTGACCCGAACCCGACCCTCATTAGCATATTTCAGCCTGAACCCGATTACAGCCCAGCATTTTTCTTAATCCACTTCCCTCTATGCACCAGACAGTGGGAGTTTTCAGCGACAGGGACAATACATACAGGAATAGCGCAGCCCGAACCAACAAAGTTAGCCTGTGAAATATGTGAGAAATTAGGCCCGGCCCGACCCGCACCCACCAGGTCCCATCTGGTTTGGGCACAGATCTCAAGCCCTGGTCTAACTCCATTATTCAGTACTACATAGCTTTCAGTGTTCTCACTTGTTTTCAGTAACTATTTTCTAAAATGTGAAAAACGCCCTTTTTCCTTCACACAGAGTCTGATATGAGCTCATAATGTAAAAGCACTGCATTTGCTTTTTTTAACATTTGAAACCATGACATGTAACCATGTTGTGGCTACAGAATATAGCTCTAACAGCTGCTATTACAACTCGGTAACATGGATATAAATGAGAAAACCCTTCACAGGAACAGGAGGGATGATTCAGATGTGTTTCACAGTGTTGAGAAACCTTTAAGATGTATCAAAGGTGCTGCTGTGATATTATTCTTTGATATTCAGATCCAGAACTGGGTCACTCCTTCACAGCCACACCTACCGAGCGCAAAAAGTGCTGTCCACTCACACAGTGTCCCCCGTGACCCTGTCAAACCGAGCGTGTGTGTGTGTGTGTGTGTTTTAGTGTGTGAATTATGTATGTGTGTGAACCACAGGGAGAGAGACGGGGAGGAGAAATGTAGGGCACAGTGATGCTTGCACACACATGCACACACATGCACACACACACACACACACACACCTCCGACCAGTTTGTGGAGAACAAACTGTACCTTCTGCATAATCAAATAATGTGTGACACAAATAAAATGCACACACACAATGGACCGGCTGCCATCTGTGTCACCAAATATTATGATAACCCAAACACACATACTCAGACACAAACACACACACTCACACAGACCAAAGAAACCAAAGGCACACACACACACACACACACACTCTGAGATGAGTGCATATCTCTGCAGTATTATCTGCGACTCAACTCTGCCTCCTAGTGGTGCGTCTGACGCACTGCAAGAATTTCTAACCACCACCAAAAGACTCCCTTCATCCTCGGTTTTGATCTTACACGTGCATTTATTCAAGGTAACTGCTGCAGAGAATTTAAGAGGATAATCAAGGTTTTGGTGACAGTCTGGTGATAATGAGAGGTTTATAACTGCTAGAGAAAAATGCAGGGTAGAAGGTGCAGCAGAGAAGCCAGAAGATAAACTACAACCCACTTTGATGCTATTAGAGTTAGGGGAGTAGGGTCTCTAAAAGCTACAGTAAAGCGTGCCTCAGTCAAGAGAAAACCTGGAAAAATTACCACGTATTTTGGGGACTCATATGATAGTTTTATTCTGGCAAGATCGATGTTTCAGTGGATTAAACACCCTGCCAAATACAAATCATAATTCAGAGGTTTTTACTTAAAGACCTGCTGCATCCCCACTGGTCGTTTTGAACAGTTTGTCTTTATCCCATCACGATTTCAATGTGCATGCAACAGAGGCAGCAGCAGTTACAGTCATTTAAAAATTCATTTTCTATATGTTGTCATGTATAAAAAAGACTACTTTATTACTGTAAGTGAATTATATATAAGTGGTTCTTATATTTTATTGTTATATTTGACATGGTGTATGTGTTGTCTCCTCCTATCAAACATCTCACTGTGTTAGTATTTACCACTTAAAGATATAAAATACTGATATCGAGGTATTTGGTCAAAAATATTGTGATATTTGATTTTGTCCATATTGTTGAGTTCAAATGAAAATGATGTCCAGAACACTGGCACAAAACTTCAGCAGACATCATCAGTTTTGGCCTCCAAAATCCATCACACACACAGAGAAGCAGCTGTAAGGTACAACAGACGATCAAATAAACATCTGTCAAACACAGTCTAAGTTGCAGGAACACGTCACTGACCTGTGCGTGGAAGATGGAAAGGGACTTTGCCGTGTGTAGCGGGATGAGAACCCGAACCAGGAACTGCTTGTGTTCGGCCTTCAGGGGCAGGGCGAAGCCGTTTATGATGCTGGAGAGAACAAGGAGACAGATAAAGTTACGGTTAAATACTTTCACTCTGTGGCACGTTCTTCCTGGCAAAAACAACAAGGTGGTGATTTTCAGTCCCGTCACGTCGTCTGTCTTTCAGCTAAAATATAGTCAGAAAATAATGAGAGAGGTGATTGGATTAAAGCGTCATCTCGTGCGTACTTTCAATGTCAAACAATCTTTCCATTATTGTTTCACTTGATCTTTTAAAGGAGCCATGTGCAAAATATGGCCAGCTGTCAAAGGTAACTCGAAGGGTTGCAAATTTTTTCCTGACTTTCTGTCTTTTGCAGTTTTTTTTTCCTGCAAATGGCTCCACCAGACAAAACAAAGTCAGCTGAGGCGCAATTACTGCCATGTCTATTGCTCAAAAATCCATGAATACATTTTTAATTGGTTAAATTCTTGACGGCAATTAATCAATTAATGCTGAATCATTAACACCCTTAGTCCAAATGTGTGCTGCCACAGCATTTTGTTTGCATGTCACTGTTTTCATTGGCCTGTTTGTGATCAGATCACCTGATTGGCTACTAAAACGCAGATGCATACTGAAGTACGAGTAAAAGTACAGACTTGACCCCAAAAAAACTTAATTACAGTAATTAGTTCCTTCCACTCCGCCCATGAAACACATAAAGACATAAAATCTCTATATATTTAACACATATAACTGAATATCAGCTAACACATAGAGCACACTCATAAAAAGAATCTATTTTATATATTAGATCTTTATTTGATTATAGATCGATTAATAATTATCACCTCTAGCTGGAAACATTTGATATCATGTAAGTACACAACTTTACAAAATTTAATGCAGAAATGTTCTTTCTGGCCATATCTCACATTACACCTTAAAAACGCTCACTGCAGTTTCTGAAAACCTCAAACTAACACAATCAAATTGTTTGGTTTTCACTACCAACAGAGAAGAACAGCAAATCTTCACATTTGAGAAGAAATAATTTGGCATTTCTGCTTGATGAATGACTCACTGATGAGCAAAAACTGATAAATATTCTGTCAGTGGACCAACTGATAACTTGCACAGGAGCAGAGATGCTCCTCTGTGGTTTTCTCACAGTACGACAATGACGACACCACGTATACTTTTTGAAGTCCACCATTCACATCTGTGCGAGCGTGTGCATTCGTCTGTGCGGCGGAGGAGTCTATTCTTGCACCGTGTCCATTTCCAAGCGACTGGACAAACGCGTGGTCTGCTGCGTTCACTGACTGACACAAGAGGTAGTTCGGCCCGCGGGGAGGAAGGAGAGTACGAACGGCGGAGGAGTGGGAACTAAACTTGGAAACACTTATTTAGCAACACTGAGCTGTTTGTCAGTTTGTTTGTTTGTCTCTGCGTCAGTCCGTCCGTCTGTCTGCCTTCATTTTCTAATATCATCTTTGTTTCATAGAACATTCCTTCAATGATACTTCCCTCCCGCTGCTCCTCTGATCTTTCTTTTTCTGCCTCCTTCCTTCTCACCCCTTTTTTTCTGACTCCCTCTGTCTTCTTCCTCTCTCCATCCCTCTCTCTCTCTTTCCCTGTCTCCATGTGTGGGAGGAGCTATAAATACCTCTGTTACCACCAACATGAATACAAACCTCTCTCTCCTCTCCTGCTCTCCCTCCTCCTTCCTCCACTTCTGACTCACCGTTCACTCACTCAGTCATCCTCCCTCCATCTCTCATCCCTCCATCCCCCCCTCTGTCACCCTGGATTCATCCTCTCTTCTACGTCCCTCTCTTTCCTCTACATCAACCCGAATTTCGCAAATCTCAGAAGTCACCGTCCCTTTTTTATTTCACTTTTTTTTTTGACCAGGTAAAGTGGCGGTTAAGGTTTCAGATTTATCCTTTATGTTGGAAAAGACATTTACTTTGCCATATAGGAACTTTTCAGAATTTTAAAGAAAACAAAAGTTGAAACGTTACTGAAAAGTTATTTACGTTTTACATCACAACTTTTTGGAATTGAGGTTACAGCTAAACAAAAAGCCAAATCCTTGTTATAGCTAGCAAGAGCTACAGCTAGACTTGCTTTAAGCATCTGGAGTCAGTGCTCTCTGTCATTGTGGGGCAGAATAGCGTCTAACTTTTGATAAAATATTCTAGCAGTCAGCCGGCACTGAGACAAACCGCTCCAGTCTTTCTAATCTCTGAATCTGGTCCACTTTTCAGCTCTCCTTGCTTTCTTCTATGTTTAACATCAATAAAGATTATTTAAAGGCACTTCTGTCTTATTAGTGTGGAATAATGAAAGACAAAGACGGAGGGCACAAGCTCCATTCCCGCCACCAGAATGCCTCTGAGAGAAATTAATATTTATTGACTTGGATTTGTTTGTTTTGCTTTCTGCTTTCTCATCATCCATCTTCTTTTATTTATTCTCTTTCTCCTTCCATCTATCCATGCCTCAGTTTTTCAGAACTATCATCATGTCTCTTTGTGTTTGCCGAAGTCTGTCAATGTTATATCATTGCTAGTTTCTCTGTCTCAAACTCGAGTAAGGACGGATAAAGCTCTGTAGTGTGTTTACATCTTATATGGGAGAAACATTTATTTGCTTTCTCTCCATGAATCACTGCCTGTGTTGCCAACTCTCTTACAAAGAAAGTAGCTTGCAGTAGCTCCAAAAGCTGCTCAAGGTTGCCAGATGATGCTGTACACTCATTTGCATATCGATGGCGTCACTGTACAGTCATTTGCATTAAGTTATATAAAGCTTAGCGCTTGTGTTGGTTGCAGCGAGGGAGAGATCACCTTTTTTTTTGCTCCTCAGAGAAACTGAGACACAGAGATGACCAAACACTATCCAACATGAGCTAGCTAACTCTATTAAGACTTGTTCTTCACTTTAGAGGAGCAATATGTAGATATTGCGGGTGCAAATATGAGTACAGCCGTCCAAATAGTGAGTGCAGGACGTGCGCAACAACGTAAATTGACAATATGAAGCCTACACTGCGAGTTGATCAGCTGCTTATAAGTTAAACAGGTTATCTTGAAAACATGGCTCTGAAAATACACACTCTGGACTTTCGGTGACTGCCTCTCTCTCCACCGGACTCCATCAATATATGGCTCAATTTAACCCTTATAAACATCTCCGGCATCTACAAGGTTATTAATCATTTCTCACGACTCATAAACAGACACTTAATCATTCAGCGAACATTCAGGCTGCAGCATTTATGTTGGAGAAGCGAGTATTTCAATTTTCTTTGATCTCTGGTGGCGTATCATGGTCATTTTATAATTTATTGTAAATATATTGCATATTTCTCCTATAATGCTGAGTAATAATCCAGGCTCAGGCAAGCTACTGCAGTTTGTCTCTTCAAACCCAGCTCTCTTTTCAAGTCAACTCCACTTCTATGAAAGATTCTAATTATCTAAAGGCATTTCTGTCTTAATAGTGTTGAATAATGAATCACAAAAGGGCACAATAGAACATCCTTGAGAGAAAAGCTCATACAATTTCTTTATTTGTGAGGGAAAGATTCCAGTGCACAATCGCTAACAAGGCCACATGCTACCTACTTAGCAGAGCAAGCTAACTGCTGTAGCCTGGGTGTGATGATCATTACTCAGCATCAAAGTGAAGAGCCAGTGTTCGAGGCACAAATTAGCTGGTTAATTTAGAAAAAGCTCCTCAGAGAAAGACAAAAACAACTGAGCCAACGGCGGCTAGCTAACAATGCTAACACTTGCTAGTTGGTCTATTCATGAATCGAGAAGAAAACAGCTTTAGAGGTGATGATAGGCACGTTTCTTCACTTTGGAGAGAGGAAGGCTGGCCGTTCCCCCTTCCTTCAGTCTTTATGCTAAGCTAAGCTAGCCACACCCTGTCTCCAGCTAAGAAAAGAGCAGATATCAGGTTGATATTGATCTTTTTTATCTCACAAAGAAACCAAGTGTGTTTCCCAACTGCAACAACCAATCGATTCATCGATTATTAATAGTTTATTAAATCAATCGCCAGCTGCTTTGAAAATGTATTAATCGGTTTGAGTAATTTTCTAAGAAAACAATCAAAATTCTTTGATTTCTGCTTCTTAAATGTGAATATTTTCTGGTTCCTTTACTCCTCTCCGACAGTAAACTGAATATTTTTGAGTTGCGGACAAAAGAAGACATATGAAGACGTCATCTTGACCATTTTCGGAGATTTTAAAAACAAGAAAATGAAATGAAAATAATTTTTTATTTCGTTAGTTGCAGCCCCGCTTCCCAACACGCTGAAGTATTACAAACATTACATCATTTTGCTTACAGAGACAGTGAGAAAAACAAACCAGATAATATCACCAGCCTTGTCTGTATTCATCCTCCATTTTCTCTCTCTCCCCGTCTTTCTTTTTATTACTGTCATCTTTCCATTCTCGTTCCCATTGATTTGTGTACGAGCGGAGGCAGAGAGCAAGACATGTTTGTTTATCAGCTTGGCTTCCTTCCTTGCTCTCTCTTCATTTCTATCTTCCTCATATTTCACGAACTGGCCTCAGAGACAAAGCAACAAACTATGCAACCCTCTGAGTCATTTCTCTTTATGTCTTTAACCCCCACCTTCTTGTTTCTGTGTCTCCTTCCTGTCACCTCCCACCTTCGCTCGTTTCTCACTCTGCCGGGCTTCACGCACAGATGTGTTTAGCTGATAATAAAGACTGAGCAATGACGATAAATGAAAAATAAATGCGTATTGGACTTTGTTGCAGTAGTGGTTATGCTTTGTCGCCATTTTTTGTAGTTGCTCAATTCACTGGGTTACCAGCTGTCTCATTAATTGGAGCAGCTGGCCAAGTACAGTATGTGTATATGTAAGAGTGTGTGTGAGTGTGTGTGTGTGTGTGTGTGTGTGTGTGTGTGTGTGTGTGTGTTCACGATGAGCTCCA